>NC_053430.1:47433732-47511389 GCF_007990345.1 Gossypium hirsutum | reverse complement strand
GGTTTCGGATTCCCTGTTCCGACTTTGGAGATTTATTATAAATTAAACCAGAGATAATTAGGAAGTCATGCTATATAGTTACCAGATTCCTCTTGAGTCTAGTTTCTATAGAAACAAACGACATCAGTATTGGAAGCTCTGTGCAGGAGATATCCAATTCGTAATGCGCAAGGTCAGTGTAGTCGATCCCTGTAACATGGGAGACTTTGACTAATAAACTGTACTAATTGGCCCGACCAAAAATTCTAGAAAAAATATGTAGATGGCATATGAGTCTAGTTTCAGCGGAAAAATCACGAAACTGATTTTCGAGTTGTGAAACTCAAGATATGATTTTTAAGCGACTATTACGCAGATTGGCAGTGTCTGGAAATTTTTAAGAAGTCTGTTAACACCTCGTGTTCGACTCCGGTGACGGTCTCGGGTTCGGGTGTTACAATTTTATTGGTATCAGAGCTACGGTTTAGTCATTCTAGGACTAACGTAGCACGCGTGATCTATTTAATACATGCCATAAAGTGATAAAATGATAGTGTGATGATTTTTGGCTATTTAAAATTGTTTCTGTATTGTAATGAATCTTGATCCCGATCGAGCTGTAGCAAGCTTCTGACTATGAGAATTTGCGATATAACTTCATTTAGATATGCCTAAATTATTAAGTTGATCAGTACGTCATGTACTCGTATTTGAATTTCGATTTGGATTGGATTATAAGGTTATAAGTGATGCAATTTTGAAGGAGTGTTAGACTATAAATGTGATTTTTGTATGTGGCTATAGAACTGGAAGTTAAATGGTCGATAAGCATGTTGTGTTTGTATTCAAGTAATGTAAATGAAATACTAATGTGTCATGATTTATTGTTAAATGCGCAGGGTTATTCGAATGATGTCGGCTAAGTCCGAAGCTTTGTGCTAAGTGACCATATCCGGACTAAGATCCGAAGCATTGTGCGAGTTACTAAATCCGGCTAAGTCCCGAAGGCATCTGCTATATTACCGCTACCCGAAGAGCATTGTCAGTATATATCCGGCTAAGTCCCGAAGAGCATTCTGCTAGTGATGTATCCGGCTAAGTCCGAAGAGCATTCGTGCTAGTGAATATCGCTAATCCCGGAATTCTGCTAGATATATCGGGCATCCCGGAGCATTCGTCTAGTGTATATCGGCTAAGCCGAGCATTTCTAATGTATCCGGCTATTGGACATTCTCTAGTATATATTGTGCTAAATCGAAGAGCAATCATGCTGTGACGTGTATTCGCCTTCGTGCCTAGTAGGCTTCGTGCCGATAATTTGAGCAAAGTTTAACTGCTCACTACTATACAAATTCAAAATTAAACGAGACGATATGTTAAAAGTGTACATACATGATGTTATAGACTTGATAAGTCATATCAATGTGTATTACAATGAATAAGAGCGCTATTATGGAATATTAGAGGCACTGTGTGTGTGCGAATTTCTTTAACAGCACTATGAGTGCGATCGGTCAGTGGCCTAAGTGTGTGAAGTGGATTCATGTAAGACCTCTTTGGGACGAAGCATTGATTTTAATAGTGTGTAAGACATGTCTGGACATGCATCGGCTCGATATGTGAAATATGTAAGACCATATCTATGATATGCATTGTAAAGCTATATGTGCTATTGCTGAATGGACACTATTTTGTTAATCTTGTTCAAGAAATTATTTTGGTTAAGTTTCGACATTCGAAAGTTTGAAAGAATTTTGATGAATGTTGATATTTGGATACGAGTTATGCGCTAGAATAAATCACATCCAGTGTATTTTTAGCTTTATGCCTATTTGACTATAGGGTAACGTTAACTATGATTGAATGTGCTAAATGAACTAAATGTTCAGTAGTGGAAGTTGACTTTTCTTTTGGAAATGAGTTAAGTCGAATATTGAGTATATGTGTACTTTCGGTTGGGTTACAGCTTATACATGGATGAAATTGTGGGTTACAAATATGTGGTTGATGATGTGAATTATACATGTTAATATTGCTTAATGTGTGTTTGAAATGCATATATGAATTAAATTAAGTGATTATTGCTTATGAAATCAAGAAAATGAGATATTTGTGCATACTTGTAGAAATGTTATGTATTTGTTTTAAGATAAGAAAATGACTTTTAGACCGATGAAAATCAATAATGAATTACAATTGCTATCAATGAGCTAATGTCTTTGTGGATATAATTCAAGAAGAAGACGTTATCTAAACTATGCATCGTAGAAATTTTCGGGGACGAAAATTTCTTAAGGGGGGAGAGTGTGACACCCTAATTTGACCCTAGTCGAAAAGTGGTTTCGGGACCACAAATCAGTCATAAAAATAATTAGCCGTCATATTTTATGACTATTATATGTGAATATGAATGTGTGAAAGTTTTAAGCTTTGATTTAGTAAATTGCATGTGAATTTAGTCGATGGGACTTATGTGTGACACTTTTAAAATGTGATAGTTAATCTATAGGCTCAATTAGTGCATGTCATATGAATAAAGGGTTTGCATGTCAATATCCCTTATGAATGAGTATGGCCGGCCATGGATGGGTCATTGAGGATAATATGAATTCTTTTATTAGCACTATGAGTTTAGAAAATAAAAGAATGAATTAAGAATGATAAAACATGAGGTGAGTGGGAGGAGAAACCAAAGTTGTCTCCCCTTACTCCCCATTGCCGTGACTTGTGAAAGGGGAGGAAAAACAAATCCTTTCTTTGTTGTTCATCATGCCGAATAGAAGAACAAAGGAGGGAAGAATTTTTGGTCACTTGAGTCATTAAAAAGCATTCGGCTAGGGTATAAGGAAAGAACACCAAAGGCACTCGGTCATTTGGTGTTGGGAATTAAGGTGAGATTTCATGTATTTTATTTTTAATATTTGCGAAATGTTGTTAGTTTTGAAGCTCACAACATGACCCATATGTTAATTTTTGTGAATTTATTTCATAAAGCATTCGGTCATGGCTTCAAGGATAGATTGTGGATGTTTTGATGATAAGTGTTTATGGATGAGGATAGACTAATTAAATTTGCTATGAGGGCAAGTTTGAGTAAAATATCATTCGTTATTAAGTGAAGTATGAAACTTGTGCTTAATTGTGGAATGCTATAATTAAATTGCTAATATATGTTATATACTTGCCGAATTTGAATTAAGGTGAAAGACGAGGTAAAGAATGAGTTTGAGTTGAAAATTTATAATTGTAATTAAATTGATAGCATATATTTTTATATTAGCCAAATATGTGCTAAAATGAGAAATGAAATGAAGGATTAAGTTGAATATTATTTGAGTGGTCTCAAGTATTGAAGCATGCCCATGGCAAAATCTAGTTAATGGAAAAAGATGACATTCGCCAAGGAAGTTTTGTATAGTATTTTTTTGGCTAAGGATGCTTGTATTTATGCATGATGTTTTAATGTCTTGATGAACAAGTAGTCATTAAATGAGGCTAAGCTTGTAAATTATGAGTTGGATGAATATATATATGCATTCGACAATGTGTAAAATATTGATTGTTTTAATGGTTCGTAGTTAAGTGGAAATGGAAGCTTGATAATAAGAAAAAATCTGTTAAGGATGAGTAAGAGGTATGTGCATTCGGCCATTAAACATGTGCTTAATTGTTGATGAATGGTTGTAAAGAAAATACATATAGGTCAAATATAGCCTTGGATAAGAAGATTTTTATGTATTGAATTTGTAACATGGTTATGCCGATTGTGAACATGTGATAAAGAATTATTCAAATGGTTGTTTAAATAATATTCGGTTTATTAGTGTATGCATAATTAGTTAAAGTGTAAACTTTGCATGTGTATTAAAGGTTTTTATGTGATATTCAGCCTTGGGAAATCTAAGCTTATAAAGGTTGAATGTTAATTGGGTTGTCTCTTTAATGGCGAATGTGCTAAAGCTAATGCATGATTTAGTTTAATCGATGTAATGATACAATTATGATATTTACTTTGGTTTTGAAGTATAGAAATTTGTTAAGTTGATTAAGTGGTTGCCGAATGTGAAATTTAGGTAAGGAAATGTGTACAAATAATATTTGTATGGATAATTGGTTTAAAGGGGTCGGCATTATACATTGTTGATATGGTGTTATTAATGTAAAGCACTTTAGTATAGACGTATATACATATGGTCACTTAGAACGTATTGAGATGGCCGAATAAGACTAACGATGAGTATGCCTTGATTTTCTATAATACTTAGTAATTTGTTTAAGGTGATTAAAGATGTGTACGATTATTTTATATTGTACTAAAGAGAGTATTAATGCATGTTTGGTACTTGAGATGATTGAGGTGGTGATCTCGAAGCTAAATGTTATAAGGAATAAGTGTATTTCTTGCAAACCGATTATAGTATAATCGAATGTGTTTTACACAATAGTGATGTGATAAGTTTAAATTTGGTTCATTAGCTCAAGAACTCAAGGAACGAAGTCGGATCATGGAAAAAAGGGAAATTGGTCGAATAGTCGGAATTGACGTACATTAGCAATCGAGGTAAGTTTTAAGTATTAATGCCTATAATGTGATTGAGTATGATATGTTAAGCACATATTAAAAGAATCATAACTCTATTGTAAATCTTTATGCATATAGCCTAATGGTTATTATGAAGTATAGGTAAGTTATTGATATGATATGTTGCCAAATGGATATGATATTATGAAGTGCTGAAAGGATATGTTAGAAGAGTAAAATTGTGATAAACCTGCTCAGGACAGCAGCAGTAACATGAATTCAGAAAATCACCATAAATTCATGGATTTGAATTAGAGGCTGAATGAGACATGAAATTAAAGCTTAATGAGTCTAGTTTCTTATAAAGAAACCGTGTAAACAAAGGAATTTCTGATAATGAGGAATTTGATTCGTAGTGAAGAGTGGTCAGATTAGTCAAACAGTGAACAGGGGAAAACTTAAGAAAAATCTGGTGTTGATTGGCCCAACCTAAATTCTGGAATTTCATGGATGGAAGATATACGAGTCTATATTCAGGAAAAATTAACGGCAAGTGATTTGGAGTTTTGTAGCTCCATTTATAAACAATTTAGTGACCATTGCTCAGGAAAAACAGATCGTAGTGAATATGTGATGTTGTTGTAAACATGGATAAAACTTGTTTTAGTTACTCATAAGCTATTGATTAAACCCATACTTGAATTCTAAATCGTGATATTGTAAGCTTATGATAATTCGAATATGAAATGATAGTATGGCGTAAAATTGAATTATTCATTGGAAAGTGATGGATGTAGATTCGGTCAAGCCCAAGTCTGTACATGATAGTATATGTGGTATGTGAAGTCTAATTGAATAAATGTGAAAGTGTATATGTGTGAATAGGGTCGAATGGCCAATGTGATGAAAGTGAACATGTATATGTGTGATAAGGCCGAATGGCCAATGTGATGAAAGTGAACGTGTGTATGTGTGATAAGGCCGAATGGCCAATGTGATGAAAGTGAACGTGTGTATGTGTGATAAGACCGAATGGCCAATGTGATGAAAGTGAACATGTATATGTGTGATAAAGCCGAATGGCCAATGTGATGAAAGTAAACATGTATATGTGTGATAAGGCCGAATGGCCAATGTGATGAATGTGAACATGTGTATGTGTGATAAGGCCGAGTGGCCAATGTGATGAATGTGAGCATGTGTATGTGAGATAAGGCCTAATGGCCGATGTGATGAATGTGAAAGTGTATAAATGTGATAAGTCCCGAAGGGCAATTGTGGCAGTACTATATCCGGGTTAAAACCCCGCAGGCTTTATGCGAGAATATTATCACTGATTAATGTTCGTAAGCTTCGTGCTCGTATTATATCCGGGCTCTAAAGACCCGATGACTGCGTGTGGAGATTATGTCCGGGTAAGACTTCGTAATAAGAGTTGCTTATAAATATATTCAATGCGAAAGGTTAAACAGGTATGTACTCCAAGTCTATATGTGAGCTTGATTGCACTAAATCATAAGGTAGTTATGTGATGCATGTGAGAGCAATCTATGAGACTACTCTTATGAGTATGTGATATCGGATCAGTGTGAGAGGTGATGGGAAATCATACGATATATCTATGTCACATGAGCTCACTTTTACGTGAAAGTTTATCTGCCTATTGTATATGATGAGACGTGCGTATTCGGAAAGGGGATGGTATGCCCGAAGGAAGAGTGAAATAAGAATACGAACAACTATGTTATAATTTGATTGTTATCTATTGCCACTGCTTAAAACTTACTAAGCATTGTAATGCTTACTCCGTTTACTCTGTTTCCTCTGTTTTATAGATCTCATTGCGAAGCTACAGGCTCGGGATCGTCAGCAACTAGTCACACTATCACTATCCACGGTTTGGTACTGCTATGTTTTGGATTGTCTTATGGCATGTATAAAATAGACTAGTGGCGGAAGAATATTTTGGTTAATGTATATAGCCATGCGAAAATGGCTTACATATGTTTGAGCATAATGTTATAATCATTTGGTATGGAATGGTTAATCACTATCATAATTTGTGCTATTCATGCTAAAGGGGCTAGTTGAATCATAGAAACTATTAAATAGGTAAAGTCTACCTTAAAGGCAGATGTTGGCAGCAGCAGTGATGTAGATTTGGAAAATCACTAAAATAGTATGATTGGAATTAAATAATGAATAAATTATGTAAACGAACCTTGATGAATCTATTTTCATAGGGAAGTAACGAAACGATCATATGGACAGTATGTTAAGAGTTATTGAGGTTCTCGTGGGACAGGGCCAGAACGGTTTCTGGATTCCCTGTTCCGACTTTGGAGATTTATTATAAATTAACCAGAGATAATTAGGAGTCATGCTATATATGTACAGATTCCTCTCTGAGTCTAGTTTCTATAGAAACAAACGACATCAGTATTGAAGCTCTGTGCAGGGAGATATCCAATTCGTAATGCGCAAGGGTCAGTGTAGTCGATCCCTGTAACATGGGAGACTTTGACTAATAAACTGTACTAATTGGCCCGACCAAAAATTCTAGAAAAAATATGTAGATGGGCATATGAGTCTAGTTTCAGGGAAAAATCACGAAACTGATTTTTGAGTTGTGAAACTCAAGATATGATTTTTAAAGCGACTATTACGCAGATTGGCAGTGTCTGGAAAATTTTTAAGAAGTCTGTTAACACCTCGTGTTCGACTCCGGTGACGGTCTCGGGTTCGGGGTGTTACATCCTTAGTTCTGTGACGAGTACCGTAAGGATGTTTGGTTGGTTGGTTTTCCAGATTAGCTGAAACAAATTTACTCGTTTAGACTCTTTCAATGGATTTTAATGCATACGATGCAGATGTATGAAATACATGCCTAAAGAGACGTTGATTCTGATTCAATTACATTTAGGAAACTTTTCTAGAAAGTAAATTCCTTTACATAAAGTAGAGGCATGTACGGCTTTGCCCTTATATTCCAAGAGACAACATCGATCTTTTTCTTCGTCCCCGTGTTTGTGACAATCTCACCAATTTCCAATAGATGCCATTGCTAGATCCTTTTCTTGATCTTGGTCGCGATCCATCATTTTCCCATCTTCATAAGGCTCATCAGCTTCCTTAAGGGAGTTGAAACGTCGAAGGCCTCTAGACAGTCATCTTGAATCTTCGGGCCACGAAACAAGGTCACGAACTCTTCCATCGCCTTTCTTGTGTTTCTCAGAATATATTCAGGCAACCATGTTGTTTTCCACTCTATCAAGGAATCCGTATTCCATGACAAGGTTTCTAATTTAGTAATCGAATTTGAATCAATATCTCTTCCCTAAGATGCAAATACAATGCAATCATAATCAAAACAAAACAAGATAGGTTAGTACAAAACAGAAGCAAACAAGGAAAACAAAAGTACCTAGTTAGGTGACTACTAGGGGTTTGGAGTGGCTCTACCTAGGTTAAGTTCCTAAGTCCACTATATGAGGTTTGGTTCTAAAGTCAAGGTACCCGAACCAGCAGATTCCTCGATCTTCACCCATTATAGGCTCATACAGACCGAGTTCGGTTCAGGGGAATACATTTCCCTATGGCTGCACGGAGATGAAAATCTCACGAAGACATAGGAACGGATGTATTTCGAAAGTGGTCCACTATCCTGCACGGAGGTGAAAACCTCACGAAGGAGTAGCTTCTCACTCTCACTTAAAAGGGAAAGATTAACAGTGTTTATGCAATATGATGCCAAGGTATAAAACAGTAATTATACAAACAAATGCAAAGAGAGGAGCGTAATTTTTCAAATCAAATTTTCAATTTTGATAATAAGACAAGAAACAATCAATCGTACGGCGTGACTCTCTAAATGCGTCCCCAGCGGAGTCACCAAGCTGTCGAAACCATTTTTTTGAAAAAAAACAAAAAAAAAGTTTGTTGTCGAATTTAAAAAAAAAAGAAAATTGGAGTCGCCACCGATATTTTATTAAGGTGTGATCGGTTCACCATTAAAAATAAATTTTAGGTCTGCGAGATTTGAAAAAATAGGTCCGGGAGGCGGTTACGTACGAGGAAGGGTTAGCACCCTTGTAACGCCCAAAATTGGTACCGAATCGATTGTTTAATGCCTTAGTGTCAAAACTTTGAAAAGATTTTAAATACGATCCTTTGAAAAGAAAATTTGAGTAAAACGAATTGGACGATGATATTCACTTATTTCAAAGAAATAAATTGTAACACTTAGTAAGTTAGAGTGCAACATTTTAAATCCTCAAAGTTAAATTTATCTCTTAACTTTTAAAACCTATGTATTTTAAGAAGGATATCCGATTATTTGGGTCAAATGAGAAAATTAAAACCCAGTAAGTTAGGTTCGATTTCACAAAATTCCTAAATAATGAACATTGCCTTCATTTTTTAAAATCCTTGTCTCGAGAAAATAACATGTCATATGCAATGCGTTAGGACACAACGTGTCGAATTCCCGAGAATGGGTTTTTATTTGAATTTCTATGTTCAAATTGAAAAAGGGGTGTTCGGTTATTTAAATTCAACAAGGAGAATTGAAGCCCAGTAAGTTAGGGCACAATTCTCTCGAGAATTTTGGATACCGAGCATTTTGAAGGTTTATGCGCAAAATGATTTCGATATTTTTCCAAACAAAGGTAATGCGATTGAATGGTAGTACATAATTCAAAATAATATTTCGTAAATTACGATACATTCTAGTGAACGATAAATCATCAAATAATATGAACAAGTAATGGATAAATTTGAACAAGAATGACAACGATAATCTCGGTCATACAACATTCAAAAATTAAATGAATTATAAATCTATTTTAAGAGATAAAAATAAAAAGGAAGAAAGAATAATACATATGTTAATTTATAATAAGTAATGTATGTAGGGAGTGAAAAAACTTTATGTAAGTAATAATATACAGTAATATGTAAAAAGTTGGAATGAATAAAATAAAATAGAGACTTTAAAAGAAATGAAATGTATATATATATAAATAAGTAAACTATAATTTGAAATATACTATGTATGTACATATATACAATAACAATAATTTAATATAAATTGTATATACATGAAATGGAATTATGAAGATATTATTGTATAAATCTTCTAAGTTAGAAATATATAAAAATGAAATTTATGGATATATAGTAAAATAAAATCGTGAAATGTGTACAAATTAGTCGTAAAGAATATTTAAACTAAGGTATAATAAAATAAAATAATATATGATAGAGGCATAAAAAAATACATAATAAAATAAGATAATGTAAAATAAAAGTAAATAAATATACATAAACTAATACGATAATAATCCTCATATCAATAATAGTAATAATAATAGTAATAGTAATAATAATATAAATTAAAATTAAAAGTAGTGAAAAATAAGGACAATTTCAAAATAAAACAAAATATCAGGGTTAACTTTGAAATAAATACGGAGACGACCAAATCAAGAACAATTGCACATCAAAGGGACTATGGCTGCAATTAGACGCGCAAAGTCAACATTTAAATCCAAACAACGAAAGCGACGTCGCATAATTATGGATCAAATTGAAATAAAAATAAAAATGTGATAACAAATTTAAAAATCTGAAAGGAAATTGAATTGAAATCAAAGCCAATGCAGAGGGACTTGTTGCGCAATAAACCCATCGGACCCAAAACGCGCGGATCCTTCCCCGGGTTGGATCACCACGCGGGTCAAAGATCGGTACGACACCATTTTATGGTCACTAGATCTGGCCCCCAACGGTGCCGTTTTGAACACTTAAAACCTCCTGAAACCCTTAAAACCTAAGAATCAAAAGATCTCCCCTCTCTTCTCTTAGCCGCAAGTAAGAAAACATCTTCTCCTCTGCCATTTCGAACCTTAACGACTTGTATTCTCAAAACCTCTGCCCCAAACTCCGATCAAGGCGAAGCGAGCAGAGATCTAATGGCATGCTTCGAGAAGGTAAGTCTCTCCTCCTCTATTTACTACTCCTTTTTTAGTCGATTTATGCAAAACAATCAAAACAATCAAGAAACAGTAAAGAAAAATTGCTAAAAAAGAAAAAAACCACCTTCTGAAAAGAAATGATAAATCTTTACTGCTTTTGTTTTCTTTTAAAAATCTTTCTTTGTATTCAATAATCATGTGTGTTCTTACAAAACGCTAAAAGTGGCCTTATATAGCCGAATCAAATCAAAATACATCTATTTTTTGCCCTCTTTTTCTATTTTCTTTTTGTTGCTCTCCTTTTGTTTTTTTCTTCGTTTTGCTGCTGTTTTTTGTGTGTGGTTGTTTGCTTGTGCGCTTTGTGTGTTGTAGGTGTACGGTGCTGATGTAGTGGTGTGCGTGACAGATGCAGAGGGTACAGAGGCGCACATGAGGGGAGCGGCTCGAAGGCGCGGTTCGTGCGAGGGCAGAGCCTGCGGCGCCTAGATCTTCTGAAAACCCTAGGAGTTTTCCGTTTCTGATTTGGGTTTTCTGGTGTTCGGCCATTTGGGCCGATTTGGTTTTGGGTTAGGGTTATTTGGGCTAATCTAGGTTAGGTTAAAATGATTTGGGCCACGTTGGGCCCATGTATTTGGACTGAGGACTTTTGGTTTGGTTTATTTTGTTATCGGTTGGGCCGGGCAATATTGGGCCATTACAGGAACATTGCCCGTTAAACCCTTTAGAATACCGTTCGATACCCAGGATAGCTCACACATAGTGTGCTAGCTCATATAATAGGAATCCTTCAATTCATGTCCTATATGCTCATACGAGCTGTGAAACGGTATGCTCACTCGAGCTGTAGATCATTATGCTCTCACGAGCTATAAATTGGTATGCTCAGGCGAGCTGTGGAGTATCCGTAACACATGCAAGACCTCAGCCATCGGTAGGACGTTCAGGACCAGTACTCAAATCATGTAAATCCTAATGACATGTCATTTGTATCCTACGGATTCCTAAGGTTCAAACGAGACTCTGTATTTGTCAAACTTCATTGAATATGAAACCATGTATATTTATAACAATTCACAATTCATAAATAATTCAATATATATCATATAAACACAATTTAATCACACGAACTTACCTTGACGAGTTTACGTAGATACTGGGACGATTAATCTGAGACTTTCTATTTGCCCTGATCTAAAATAGTACCAGGTTTGTCTTGATCTAGACGGATAAATTTAACCCATTTCAATATATTTTTCATTCAATTTAAACCAAAATCATATTTTGGAAAAATTACCATTTTGCCCCTATAATTTTAATTCTTTGCAATTCAGTCCCTAGCTCATAAAAATGGAAATTTATGCAATTTCACCTCAACCCACTATGGCTAAATATCAATTAGGTCCCTAGCATGCCCTATATTTCATTTATTTCACAATTTCACCGTGTATTATTTTCTATATTTCAATTTAGTCTCTATTTGACAATTTCACCAAAAATTTTGTTACAAAAGTTGTTTATCTAACAACAACCATCCATTTTCTAACATCGAACCTCAAAACTCATGTACATACATCAATGGTAAAACCCTAATAGTTTAACAATTTCACAAATTAGTCCCAGGCTCGCTAGATTAAGCTACAATGATCCAGAAAATGTAGAAATCATAAAAAAATGAGCAAAAATCACTTACATAAGAGAAAATGAAGCTTGGTTGAACCCTAGCTATGGTTTACTTAGCAGGACCGGTTGAAAACTCAAAATAAAGAAGATGGATAAAATTTTACTTAAGTTATTTTGTCATTTTTAATTAATTTACTTATTTAACCTTTAAAAACTTTAAAAATTACACAAATGCCAAGCCATGTGATTGGTTGTTTAACATCACAACAATAATGTGCAAGCGTACACTGTCGATGCAAGTAGAGTAGACATATATGAGTCTATCAGATATCGATCCCACGAGGATGGTTGTCTTTTGTCTATCAATATCAGTGCAATAAGTGGATGAAAATGAGATAAATTGTGAGAGTGGTTATCGAAGCAATAATTTGAAAATAATAAGATAAAATTTTATGATAATAAATTGGGATCTCCAACATGAATATTCAACAAAATACTATGTGCTCACAAGGCATAAAAGGATAGGTGATTGTCGATGCATTAAATTCCAATGAATATTTTACAAAATTTAACTTCTATATTTAATCTAAGACTTAAACATGCACATTAGCCACACCTTCCAATGATAGCAATGGAACACTATTAAGAACAAGTGGATTAAATTCCTCTGATCATCAAGAAACTTCCGTTGTCATGCTCGTTAGCTTGAACAGTCACTGCACTTTCCAGTGTTAGTGACCGCAATAACATTTCCATACTAAACACATTCAAACTCAAAGATTAAACAGTAGAAACAAGATTGAATAAAATAACATTAAACCCAGAAATCATGTGTACTTCCATACAAACATAAAATAGAGAGTAATCACCATCGTTTAGAAAATAAATATAAAAGAAACAAGTGGAGAGCACTATTCCTAGAAAATCTTGACTTGATCTTTCAACTCCCTCTTGTGTCGCACTCAGAGCTCCTCGTCAAGAGCTAACCTGCATCCCATTCATGTCGGTTCACCCATAGGAGATTTAAGCCGCCATGGTTGAAAAGCTTCGAAAGAAAGGTTGAAGAAGATGATCCTCTCTATTCCCCTTTTCACGTAAATATATTGATATTTATCCAAATAGCACGGGTGTCCTTTGATCAGACTCATGTTTTCTCTATACGTACAAGTTAGTTGTACCAAACTAGATAGGTCACACTTCTTTGTTCTTATCCGGACAGCTGTCAAGTGTGACGATAATTCTGGGTGCAATCTAGTAACACTCATGCAACGACATCAGTACCAAAACATGAAAAAATTAAGGATAAATAGGCTGAGATCCACTGAGTTATAAAATGCAATTTATTGAACCTAAAATGCTAAAATATGTGTTAAATATAACTAAATGGGTACAAATTAACCAATATGTAGGGATAAAACATATGTTCTTTCTAGTACTATCACACCCCTAAACTTGAGTTTTTACTTGACCTCAAGTAAAACAGAAACTAGCAAGGCTTCACAAGAATTCACTAAGGCAAATGAATATTCTAGCAACTTGAATCACCTAAAATCCCAATGAATGATTCACATTCAGATGATAGAATATTGCATCGGCAATACATATGTATGAATGAATAAGATTGCACCTTCATCACAACCAGCATCATGCTTCAAATCCTAAATTCTATCTACTAATACAGCATTTATTGTACAATATATGTCTCCCTTTTTTTCTTCTTTTTTTGTAAACAAGGGATACCATTGAATTACTGTACCCTTGTTCTTGATAAGTAATGATGGAGTGCAACAAACCCCCAGAAAGTACGTAATTGCACTGACACACACTCATGCAGCAATAGCCTTTGGCCAGATTCATTTTTCTAGTGCTTGCATTGGAGCGTTACCTCTTTAACATTTCACAATACACCCACTTTGGAGTGTCTCTTATTCATAACTATATATACATATGAGTAGCTGTAAAAGGCAGATTCATTCAAGATTCAAGGAATGCTACTAGTCATCTATTACTAATGCACCTAAATCATTCATCAAAGAATTGAAGATACAACATTCAGTCAAATTTATCCGACTCATTCATTGATAGTTTGTAACACCCCGAACCCGAGACCGTCACCGGAGTCGAATACGAGGTGTTGACAGACTTTTAAAAAAAATTTTCCAGACACTGTCCAGTCTGAGTACTAGTCGCTTCAAAAATCATATCTTGAGTTTCACAACTCGAAAATCAGTTTGGTGATTTTTTCCTGAAACTAGACTCATTTCCCCACCTATGTATTTTTTTCTAAAATTTTTGGTCGGGCCAATTAGTACAGTTTATTAGTCAAAGTCTCCCATGTTACAGGGGTCGACTACACTGACCTCTTCCCATTACGACTTGGATATCTCTCTGCACAGAGCTTCAATACTGATGCCGTTTGTTTCTATGGAAACTAGACTCAGAGAGGAAACCGTGCATATATGGTATGACCCCTAATTATCTCTGGTCAATTTATAGTGAATTTCCAAAGGCGGAACAGAGAATCCAGAAACTGTTCTGGCCCCGTTCCACAAGAACCCGAATATCTCTTACTGTACTGTTCATATGATTGTTTCGTTACTTCCATATGAAAGTAGGTTCATCAAGGTTCGATTACATAATTTATTCACTATTTAATTCCACTCCTACTAATTTTTGTGATTTTTCAAATCTACACCACTGTTGCTGTCAGCATCTGTTTTCAAGGTAAACTTTACCTATTTTGTGGTTACCATGGACCAACTAGGGTTTTGCCATACATAGGTCCACATGTGATCATATTTAGCCATTCCAATGGCTGATCATTAGCCCAACACTTCCATTTCAAACCATAGTCACATCGTGAAACCATATATACATACATAAACACAAATGGTCTAATGCCATACTCCACTTCTACGAGCCATTTTCGCATGGCTTTACACACATACATCACAATAAGAACTTAAACAACAGGGGGGGTAGTCCTATACATGCCATATCCAGAGTTCAACTAAAAGAGTACCAAAAGAGCTTTGATAGTGTAGATGACTTCGACTTCGCTGATCCCGAATCCGATAGCTAACGAACAAAATCTATAAAACAGAGAGCCAAAGCAACCGGGTAAGCACTCCGATAGTATAATTAAATCGGGTCGATGCAGAAGAAATGAATGCATTTTCATACTATTAAGATAAGAAAGTCAAAAAAAAACTAAAATCTAATTTTGATTATGCCAAATCACTTATTCTACTGGATCTTACGGAGCCCTATTTATACACAACATCGTCAGGTCTGATCATAGAAAAGATTCTCTTCAAGCGAACCAGCCTATCCTTTGTATGGGGCTTACACGGTGGTTGAAACAAAGACACATTTGGTTGTGAATTCCAATGTAGCAGATAAAGGCATATTTCTGCACGGCCCAATCAATAGTTCAAGTTTAAGCTTAGTAAGTCTCAAGTAATGAAATCGGCTTTGACTACAGTATTACATTCACATAGCTAACTAAGTCATTTTATTAACACACATTCTCATAATCATACTTACTTCACACTTCATCAACATATATACACAAGGTATCAACCTTTCTAAAAGCCGAAAATTCGTTAGCCGATCGCACGAATACTATTTAAAACGAATCGACTTTTCCAATGCACATGCAAACATACCTTATCGTTCGGGTTGGTCGAGCATATTTATTGAATTAGTTACAGCACAAAACGCTCACATTCAAACCCAAGTTTCTTCGGTATTTAACCGAATACAGCCGCAAACACATTTGCCTTCGGGTCTTAACCCGGACATATCAACTTGCATAATTGCCTTCGGGTCTTAGCCCGGATATATCATCTCGCATAATTGCCTTCGGGTCATAGCCCGGATATATTAACTCGCATAATTGCCTTCGGGTCTTAGCCCGGATATATCAACTCGCATAATTGCTTTCGGGTCTTAGCCCGGATATATCAACTCGCATAATTGCCTTCGGGTCTTAGCCCGGATATATCAACTCGCATAATTGCCTTCGGGTCTTAGCCCGGATATATTCCAATGCTCATGCACACATATATCAATAATCATAACACATCCATATCATTTCTTCGTTACTAAGGCTCAAACACAAAACATTTATTAAACATTTCAAATTTCGGCTCAGTAGCCGCACACAAAGAGCATAATTTCAATTGGCTTTATAACATAGTCTCTAAGCACATTCGACTATCCGTCATAGTATGACTATTCATTTCAATATAATTCAAGTAGGGTCATTACTCGAAGACTTACCTCAAATGTCGTCGAACGACTTCAACGGCTATTCAATTACTTTTTCCTTCCCTTTATCGGATCTAGTTCCCCTTTGCTCTTGAGCTTAAGTTCAACAAAATTTAAAATAGTCATTAATCGACTATTCAAGTATTACTTTCAGAATAATATATATATTGATCCGACTTTCACACACATAGATTATAGTAAGCTTTATATTAATCAATAAATAATTCATCGGCAAACTTTCATTAATGTTTACAACAAAATCACATATTCACTACGAGCTGTTTTCCTGAGCAGTAGTTACTAAATTACTTATAACTGGAGCTACTAGACTCCAAATCACTTGCCGTTAATTTTCCCTGAATATAGACTCGTATATCTTCCACCCATAAAATTTTCAGAATTTTAGGCTTGGCCAATCAATACCAGATTTTTCTTAAAGTTTCCCCTGTTTCACTGTTTGACTATTCTGACCACTCTTCACTACGAATCCAATTTCTCACTTTACAGAATTCCAAATGTGTTGTATTTAATCTCATTTGAAACTAGACTCATTAAGGAGTCTAAGCATATAAATTTTATCTTATAACCATTTTTGTACAATTTATAATGATTTTCTAAAAACAGAACAGGGAATCCAGCAGTCATTTTGACTCAGCCCCACAATACTTCAAATATCTCTAGATCGGTAACTCTTTTGTTTCTATAGTTTCTTTTTGTTAGAAAATAGACCCTTGAAGCTTTAATGACATAATTCACTCAGCTTCTAATTCAACTCCTACAAATTATGGCGATTTTCGAAAATCACCTTACTACTGCTGTCCCAAGTAGATTACTACCAATTCACCATATATCAACAATTTCATATAGGTTTCTTCTAAGCTAATAATAACCGAACCATTTAGTCAAGCTTAAGGCTGATTCTATTTTGTTCATGTTAAGGTCACACCTCCCTTAAAAGAAATTCCAGCCTTCTTAACTTTAATTAGCTACTACCTATTCTTTAAACATTAAATACAATGCAATTAACATTTAAACCTTTATACCGAATTTGCTCACACAATAGTCCTTGACCGAAAGTTCTTAGACTCTAGCTACCCTAATGTCATTCCTTGAAACACATCCGAATATCACGTTCAACACCTCCCATCAACAAGTTAAAATTTCTCAAATTCAATTACTAGTGCTTTTATAAAACATAAACAAAAATACATTAAACATTATCTCCCCAAGAATCAATAGCATAACCGAATACATATATTTTCTTTCTCCCTAAATTAGATTCGGCAATCCCATAAGCCATATTAACCTTAACTTTCAAGCTAAAACAATTAACAATTTAACACATCCAACCTAACTATCCATCTAATGTCATCAAAACTTCTACTAAAAATTTTAGCTCCTAGGCCGAAATTCAACCCTCATAAATAACCTAATTTCAATCCAAGATTCAAGTAGCTTTTAAACCAATCCTCCAAATTATGCATACATTTTCAAGAGGGCATAAAACATACCTTTTTGTATCAAAACACCTTAGCCGAAATTCAACAAGAGTTTTTCTTCTTTCTTTCTTCTAGTTTCGGCAATGGAGAAGTAAAGATGAAACACTTTGGTTTCTCCTCCCACTTCTCATTATATTATTTCCTTTAATTCTATAATTCCTTTAATATCAATTATTAAATCATTTGTTAATACAAAATTATTTTAATTTTTGAATTAGTGGAGCATATTCCTTCCTTGGCCGGCCACCATGTTTATCATGGGTAAATTGACATGCAAAACCACTCCTTTCAATGCATGTACTATTAGACCATTGTAAAATTAACCTCTCACTTTCCAACAAAGTTTCATATAAGTCCATATTAATAAATTCACATAAAGATGATCAAATTAATGCATGAGACTTTCACACATGCATTTACTCACATCATAAACACAGAATATAACTTTTAATTATTTATAAGACTCGGTTTAGCAGTCCCGAAACCACTTCCCGACTAGGGTCAGTTTTGGGCTGTCACAACTCTCCCCCACTTAAGAAATTTTCGTCCCCGAAAATCTTACCGGTGAATAGGTTTGGGTATCGTTCTTTCATCGAGCTCTCAGTTTCCCAAGTAGCTTCCTCGATCCCGTGTTTGAGCCATAACACCTTAACTAACGGAACCCTTCTGTTTCGCAACTCTTTCACTTCACGAGCTAGGATACGAATCGGTTCTTCTTCATAACTCAAGTCAGATTGAATTTCAACTTCCGAGGGATTAATCACATGTGACGGATCGGATCTATAACGTCGAAGCATCGAAACATGAAAAACATTGTGAATCCTTTCAAGTTCAGGGGGTAAAATCAATCTATATGCCACTGGACCAATTCTTTCGGATATTTCATACGGCCCAATGAACCTCGGACTCAATTTGCCCTTACGGCCGAATCTGAGTACCTTTTTCCAAGGCGAAACCTTAAGAAACACTTTATCTCCAACCTGATATTCAATGTCTTTTCTTTTCAAATCCGCATACGACTTTTGACGATCGGTGGCTACCTTCAGACTTTCACGGATTACCTTTACTTTCTGCTCGGCATCTTTAATCAAATCAACTCCGAAAATTTTACTTTCACCGAGCTCGGTCCAAAACAATGGTGTACGGCATTTACGACCGTACAAAGCCTCGTAGGGTGCCATCTTAATACTTGATTGAAAACTATTGTTGTAAGCGAATTCAATCAAAGGTAAGTACTGTTCCCATGAACTACTGAACTCGAGGATGCAACATCTCAACATATCCTCAAGTATCTGAATTATCCGCTCGGATTGACCATCGGTTTGGGGGTGAAAAGCAGTGCTAAAATGCAGCTTGGTACCCAGAGCTTCTTGCAATTTCTTCCAAAATCGTGAGGTGAATCTCGGATCTCTATCCGACACGATAGAAACAGGTACCCCGTGTAATCTCACAATTTGATAAACGTACAATTCAGCTAGTTTATCCAATGAAAAATCCGTACGTACGGGGATGAAATGAGCCGACTTAGTCAGTGTATCAACAACAACCCATATCGCATCCTTCTTACTTGCTGACAAGGGCAGTCCGGACACAAAGTCCATTGTGACTCGATCCCATTTCCACTCGGGTATCATGATCGGCTGGAGTAATCCTGAAGGCACTTGATGTTCCGCTTTCACTTGTTGACATATTAAACATCTCGAAACAAAGTCGAGATGTCCCGTTTCATACCATGCCACCAAAATTGACGTTTCAAATCGTTGTACATTTTCGTACTCCCCGGGTGAATTGACATTCGGCTACAATGGGCTTCGTTCAGAATCATCGAAATGAGTTCCGAATTCCTTGGAACACACAACCGATTTCTGAACCTCAAACAATCATCGTCATCAATTTGAAACTCTGATCCCTCGTTCGGAAACACTTAGCCCGTTTGCAACCAATTCATCATCGACTTTCTGAGCTTCACGAATTTGGTGAGTCAATAATGGTTTAGCTTTTAATTCAGCTACTAACACATTGTCTGGTAGAACAGACAAATGCACGTTCATCGCTCGCAAAGCAAACAATGACTTCCGGCTTAAGGCGTCCGCAACCACGTTAGCCTTTCCCGGGTGGTAATCAATGACAAGCTCGTAATCTTTCAACAACTCAAGCCAATGTCTTTGTCGCAGATTCAAGTCTCGTTGAGTCATCAAATATTTGAGACTTTTGTGGTCCGAAAATACATGGCACTTCTCACCAAACAGATAATGTCGCCATATTTTTAAAGCAAATACGATGGCAGCTAGTTCGAGATCATGGGTCGGATAATTCCTCTCGTGTGGCTTCAATTGTCTCGACGCATAGGCCACGACTCGACCTTCTTGCATCAATACGCAACCCAACCCAAGTAGGGATGCGTCACTATAAATGACAAACTCTTTACCTGATTCGGGTTGCACCAAAATTGGAGCTTCAGTCAAATGAGTTTTCAGTTGGTCGAAACTTTTCTGACATTTCTCCGTCCACTCGAACCTAACATCCTTTTGAAGTAGCTTCGTCATTGGTGTGGCTATCATCGAGAAACCCTTCACAAATCGTCGGTAATAACCGGCGAGCCCCAAAAAGCTCCGAACTTCAGTAACATTTCTCGGAGGTTTCCAGTCAAGTATGGCTGAAATTTTGTTCGGGTCAACTCGAATACCCGATGCGGATACCAATGACCCAAGAAGCTAACCTCTCTTAACCAGAACTACACTTACTGAACTTAGCATATAACTGCTTATCCCGTAAATTTTGCAACACTAGCTCAGGTGCTCAGCATGTTCGGTCTCATCTCTTGAATAGACCAAGATGTCATCAATGAACACAACTACGAACCGATCCAAATATGGTCTGAAGATCCGATTCATCAAATCCATAAATACTGCCGGGGCATTAGTGAGCCCAAACGGCATCACTAAGAATTCGTAGTGACCGTACCTCGTTCTGAAAGCAGTTTTGGGTACGTCTGAATCTCGAATCCGCAACTGATAATAACCCGATCTCAAATCTATTTTTGAGAACACTGAGGCCCCCTTTAGTTGATCAAACAAATCATCGATACGCGGTAATGGATATCTATTCTTTATCGTCACTTTATTCAGTTGACGATAGTCAATGCACAACCTCATGGTTCCGTCCTTCTTTTTCACGAACAATACTGGTGCACCCCAAGGTGAGAAACTTGGCCGAGCGAAACCTCTATCCGTCAATTCTTGCAGCTGAGCTTTCAACTCTTTTAACTCAGTTGGTGCCATACGATACGGAGCTATCGAAATCGGCGTAGTCCCAGGTACAAGCTCAATACCAAACTCTATCTCCCGAACAGGTGGTAAACCCGGCAATTCTTCAGGAAAAACATCCGGGTATTCACAAACCACCGGCACAGATTCAGGTTTCCTTTCTAGTTCTTGGTCATCCAGTACATACGCAAGGTATGCTTCGCACCCTTTTCTTACATATTTCTGGGCCAACATTGAGGATATTACAGCTGGCAACCCATCCAAGTCCGTAGACTCAACTCGGATTACTTCGTTATTTGCACACCTCAAATCAATAGTCTTGCTTTTGCAATTCACAACCGCATCATGCACGGTCAACCAATCCAACCCAAGGATAACATCAAATTCATCAAACGGCAAAAGCATCAAGTCCGCTGGAAAACAGGAACCTCGAATTGCTAGGGGACATTTCTTACACACTTTGTCGACAAGCACGTAACGACCCAAGGGATTTGACACCCGAATTACAAACTCAGTAGACTCAATAGGTAAAGTCTTACTGGATGCTAAGGTTTCACATATGTAAGAATGAGTAGAACCGGGGTCAATCAAAGCAATTACATTAGTATCAAAGAGAGTAAAAGTACCGGTAATAACATCAGGCGAAGAAGCATCCTCGTGGGCACGTATAGCATATGCTCTAGCAGGTGCACGAGCCTCGATCTGGTCGTAGCATCTCTAGATCCTCTCTGACCACCACTAGCATTGCCCGTATTTCTAGATGGTCTACCTCGAGCAGTGGTAGCACCCGGTCTCCCACTCTGATTTACATTCTGTTCAGACAGCCTCGGGCAATCTTTAATAAGTGGTCCACTGATCCGCACTTGTAACAGGAGCGGTCATGGAATCTACAACTCCCCAAATGCCATTTACCGCAATGTCGACATTCCGTTCGGCCTCGACGTTCGTTCCCAACACTGGCAACCGAAGTGCCTCGTGTACCCACAGGGGGTCGATCACGATCTCGTCTAAAAAGGCCCGAAGTGCCTCTAGACCGGCCCACATCATCTCGAAATTTCTTCGATGCCTGTCGAAGAGACTTTCCCGAGGATCTTTTACGAAACTCCCCAGTTCCCACATCAACTTTTTGTTTTTCCTTTCTAAGCTCTTCGGCTTTACAAGCTCGCTCGACAAGTACTACGAACTCTCGTATTTCAAGAATGCCAACGAACATTTTATATCTTCATTCAGCCCATCTTCGAAGCGTTTACACATGACAGCCTCGGACGAAACACATTCCCGAGCGTATCTACTAAGTCTAACAAATTTTCGCTCGTAATCAGTAACTGACATAGAACCTTGCTTAAGCTCAAGAAATTCCTTCCGTTTTTGATCAACAAATCTCTGACTGATATACTTTTTCCGAAACTCAGTTTGGAAAAACTCCAAGTTACTTGCTCCCGGGGCACGACAGAAGTCAGAGTACTCCACCAATAGTAGGCTGAATTACGTAGCAAGGAGATAGCACACTTTAGGCATTCATCGGGTGTACAAGATAGCTCATCGAGTACCCGGATAGTGTTGTCCAACCAAAATTCAGCTTGCTCGGCATCGTCGCTATCCGTGCTTTAAATTCCAGTAGCCCCATGTTTTCGGATTCTATCAACTGGGGGCTTATTTGACCTTATTTGGTCAGTTACCGGAGGTATTGTAGGTGCGGGGGTGGTGTTTGTCGGGAATGGAGGTTGTGGAACAGCCGTGTTAGTTCGAATGTATTGGTTGAACCAATCATTCATCACGCTATAGAAAGCTTGTCTAGCTTCATCATTCGGGTTACTCGCATTAGGTTGAGAGTCCACCGGCGCTGTCCCTTGTGCGGGAGCAGGCGCTACACTCTCAAGATCATCAGCTACCGCTCGGTCGGGATTGGGATCCATTACTATAAATAAACACATTTGCAAATGTCAGAAATCACCACACTATCAATTAATCACATAAAATGGCATGTATAGCTAGACCCAACACATTACGGTAGTCCTAGAATCGACTAAACCGTAGCTCTGATACCAATCAATTGTAACACCCGAACCCGAGACCGTCACCGGAGTCGAATACGAGGTGTTGACAGACTTTTAAAAATTTTTCCAGACACTGTCCAGTCTGAGTCTAGTCGCTTCAAAATCATATCTTGATTTCACAACTCGAAAATCAGTTTGGTGATTTTTCCTGAAACTAGACTCATGTCCCCACCTATGTATTTTTTTCTAAATTTTTGGTCGGGCCAATTAGTACAGTTTATTAGTCAAAGTCTCCCATGTTACAGGGGTCGACTACACTGACCTCTTCCCATTACGACTTGGATATCTCTCTGCACAGAGCTTCAATACTGATGCCGTTTGTTTCTATGGAAACTAGACTCAGAGAGGAAACCATGCATATATGGTATGACCCCTAATTATCTCTGGTCAATTTATAGTGAATTTCCAAAGGCGGAACAGAGAATCCAGAAACTGTTCTGGCCCCGTTCCACAAGAACCCGAATATCTCTTACTGTACTGTTCATATGATTGTTTCGTTACTTCCATATGAAAGTAGGTTCATCAAGGTTCGATTACATAATTTATTCACTATTTAATTCCACTCCTACTAATTTTTGTGATTTTTCAAATCTACACCACTGTTGCTGTCAGCATCTGTTTTCAAGGTAAACTTTACCTATTTTGTGGTTACCATGGACCAACTAGGGTTTTGCCATACATAGGTCCACATGTGATCATATTTAGCCATTCCAATGGCTGATCATTAGCCCAACACTTCCATTTCAAACCATAGTCACATCGTGAAACCATATATACATACATAAACACAAATGGTCTAATGCCATACTCCACTTCTACGAGCCATTTTCGCATGGCTTTACACACATACATCACAATAAGAACTTAAACAACAGGGGGGTAGTCCTATACATGCCATATCCAGAGTTCAACTAAAAGAGTACCAAAAGAGCTTTGATAGTGTAGATGACTTCGACTTCGCTGATCCCGAATCCGATAGCTAACGAACAAAATCTATAAAACAGAGAGCCAAAGCAACCGGGTAAGCATTTTAAGCTTAGTAAGTCTCAAGTAATGAAATCGGCTTTGACTACAGTATTACATTCACATAGCTAACTAAGTCATTTTATTAACACACATTCTCATAATCATACTTACTTCACACTTCATCAACATATATACACAAGGTATCAACCTTTCTAAAAGCCGAAAATTCGTTAGCCGATCGCACGAATACTATTTAAAACGAATCGACTTTTCCAATGCACATGCAAACATACCTTATCGTTCGGGTTGGTCGAGCATATTTATTGAATTAGTTACAGCACAAAACGCTCACATTCAAACCCAAGTTTCTTCGGTATTTAACCGAATACAGCCGCAAACACATTTGCCTTCGGGTCTTAACCCGGACATATCAACTTGCATAATTGCCTTCGGGTCTTAGCCCGGATATATCATCTCGCATAATTGCCTTCGGGTCATAGCCCGGATATATTAACTCGCATAATTGCCTTCGGGTCTTAGCCCGGATATATCAACTCGCATAATTGCCTTCGGGTCTTAGCCCGGATATATCAACTCGCATAATTGCCTTCGGGTCTTAGCCCGGATATATAACTCGCATAATTGCCTTCGGGTCTTAGCCCGGATATATTCCAATGCTCATGCACACATATATCAATAATCATAACACATCCATATCATTTCTTCATTACTAAGGCTCAAACACAAAACATTTATTAAACCTTTCAAATTTCGGCTCAGTAGCCGCACACAAAGAGCATAATTTCAATTGGCTTTATAACATAGTCTCTAAGCACATTCGACTATCCGTCATAGTATGACTATTCATTTCAATATAATTCAAGTAGGGTCATTACTCGAAGACTTACCTCAAATGTGTCGAACGACTTCAACGGCTATTCAATTACTTTTTCCTTCCCTTTATCGGATCTAGTTCCCCTTTGCTCTTGAGCTTAAGTTCAACAAAATTTAAATAGTCATTAATCGACTATTCAAGTATTACTTTCAGAATAATATATATATTGATCCGACTTTCACACACATAGATTATAGTAAGCTTTATATTAATCAATAAATAATTCATCGGCAAACTTTCATTAATGTTTACAACAAAATCACATATTCACTACGAGCTGTTTTCCTGAGCAGTAGTTACTAATTACTTATAACTGGAGCTACTAGACTCCAAATCACTTGCCGTTAATTTTCCCTGAATATAGACTCGTATATCTTCCACCCATAAAATTTTCAGAATTTTAGGCTTGGCCAATCAATACCAGATTTTTCTTAAAGTTTCCCCTGTTTCACTGTTTGACTATTCTGACCACTCTTCACTACGAATCCAATTTCTCACTTTACAGAATTCCAAATGTGTTGTATTTAATCTCATTTGAAACTAGACTCATTAAGGAGTCTAAGCATATAAATTTTATCTTATAACTATTTTTGTACAATTTATAATGATTTTCTAAAAACTGAACAGGGAATCCAGCAGTCATTTTGACTCAGCCCACAATACTTCAAATATCTCTAGATCGGTAACTCTTTTGTTTCTATAGTTTCTTTTGTAAGAAAATAGACCCTTGAAGCTTTAATGACATAATTCACTCAGCTTCTAATTCAACTCCTACAAATTATGGCGATTTTCGAAAATCACCTTACTACTGCTGTCCCAAGTAGATTACTACCAATTCACCATATATCAACAATTTCATATAGGTTTCTTCTAAGCTAATAATAACCGAACCATTTAGTCAAGCTTAAGGCTGATTCTATTTTGTTCATGTTAAGGTCACACCTCCCTTAAAAGAAATTCCAGCCTTCTTAACTTTAATTAGCTACTACCTATTCTTTAAACATTAAATACAATGCAATTAACATTTAAACCTTTATACCGAATTTGCTCACACAATAGTCCTTGACCGAAAGTTCTTAGACTCTAGCTACCCTAATGTCATTCCTTGAAACACATCCGAATATCACGTTCAACACCTCCCATCAACAAGTTAAAATTTCTCAAATTCAATTACTAGTGCTTTTATAAAACATAAACAAAAATACATTAAACATTATCCCCAAGAATCAATAGCATAACCGAATACATATATTTTTCTTTCTCCCTAAATTAGATTCGGCAATCCCATAAGCCATATTAACCTTAACTTTCAAGCTAAAACAATTAACAATTTAACACATCCAACCTAACTATCCATCTAATGTCATCAAAACTTCTACTAAAAATTTTAAGCTCCTAGGCCGAAATTCAACCCTCATAAATAACCTAATTTCAATCCAAGATTCAAGTAGCTTTTAAACCAATCCTCCAAATTATGCATACATTTTCAAGAGTGGCATAAAACATACCTTTTTGTATCAAAACACCTTAGCCGAAATTCAACAAGAGTTTTTCTTCTTTCTTTCTTCTAGTTTCGGCAATGGAGAAGTAAAGATGAAACACTTTGGTTTCTCCTCCCACTTCTCATTATATTATTTCCTTTAATTCTATAATTCCTTTAATATCAATTATTAAATCATTTGTTAATACAAAATTATTTTAATTTTTGAATTAGTGGAGCATATTCCTTCCTTGGCCGGCCACCATGTTTATCATGGGTAAATTGACATGCAAAATCACTCCTTTCAATGCATGTACTATTAGACCATTGTAAAATTAACCTCTCACTTTCAAACAAAGTTTCATATAAGTCCATATTAATAAATTCACATAAAGATGATCAAATTAATGCATGAGACTTTCACACATGCATTTACTCACATCATAAACACAGAATATAACTTTTAATTATTTATAAGACTCGGTTTAGCAGTCCCGAAACCACTTCCCGACTAGGGTCAGTTTTGGCTGTCACAGGGATGGTCTTTGTAAACAACGTTGATGAAAGCGGTTTATCAATCTTTAGGCTATCCATTTGTTGTGCTTGTTGAGTCTTGAAATGTTTATTAATTTGAAAACCGCGCAGCCTAACACTAGCAGTTTCATCATAGTATAATATAATCAAAAATAAACCATAGCGGAAAAAAGAAATTTAAATAGTGACTTTATTACAACTTAAACCAAATTAAATTAGAATATAAAATAATAAAATAAACTAACTTAGAAAACCAACTTTGCTGATGATGTAGCAACTCCGAATCCCTCGCAGCTCCAAGCCCACTATGGTTGGGGATTTCCTGCAGAGATGAAAATAAAGGGTGAGTTCGGTAAACTCAGTGTGTAACATAACCCAACCATAGCCCAAAACAGATCAAACCTTAGAGTCAGACTTATCTGGGCCTTGGCCCAGTGCAGATATCAGAATAAAACCCATAGGCCCATAGCAGATACAGAACAAATATATCATGAATGTAGAAATCCCAACCTAGGGTCATCCATAACACCCCCGAACCAACCTTACACCATGTGGGGAGACTACTCGACCCACCCAACTGCTACACACCACAGAAATTGCAGCGAGGCTGCCGGATATTGTGACGAAGTCATCAAATACAGATATTGTGGCTAGGCCACCAGAACATATATATATGTAGTGAAGCCACCAGATTGCAGCGAGGCTGCCAGGTATTGTAACGAAGTCACAAGAACAGATATCTGTGGTGAGGCCACCAGATTACAGCGAGGCTGCCAGAATGCTTCCTCCATCAATATAAACCATGTCCCATGCAACAGAAATAATATGTCATGGTATACGTATACAGAAATAGAACATCATGCTTTTCAGAAAAAATAACCCTAGGGGTAAAATCATAATTTTGCATGCATAAGGGTATTTCAGTAATTATTACCTATTGCTAAGGTTTCATGCTGATTCTAACGTTTACCAAGTAATCAGAAGTACTTACCTCACCTTTTTACCAAAATGGGCCCGTTGGCCCATTGGCCCATTTTGGGCCCATTAAGCCCAAAAATACCGTTGTGCACGAAATGCACACTCTGCACTCTAATCATCCAAATGCACCATATTTATTAACAACTGTCTCACGAGCACTCGCATGCTCGCGAGTTCACAAAATACCAACGTTTCGGTTTTCGGCTTTTATCGATTCAGTCTAAGGGAGGGTGTCGTTTACACACCTGATTGATGACGATATCTCCCACGCGATAATCCTACAATCGATCACTAACACATTAGACTTACGAATTAACGATAACTAACATAAATCCACGTCAACTAACCCAATCATCACACAAGTTAGTCATTTACGCACGAGGGGCAAATTAGTCATTTTACCCTCCAGGGGTAAATCGATAGTCCTACCCTACAGGGGTATTTTAGTAAATCTACAACTTATCCACTTGGGCCTACCTCAGAATCATCATCCACCCCCTCTCCTTGGGTAAGACACAGTTCCATCGTGTCCTTGTGTACGATTTCCTGAAAAGAATCTTGAGTAGCATGATCAATAGAGTCGATAAAATAACATAAGTCAACCTGTTCCCTAGAAAATGTCATGGAATCATAAATTTTAAAAATAATCTCTTCGTCACCTACTCTAAGTACAAATTTACCATCACCCACATCAACTACAGCCCTAGCAGTGTATAAAATGGCCGACCTAAGATTAAAGGCACCTCAACATCTTCATCCATGTCAAGCATAACGAAACTAACAGGGAATATAAATTTATCTACTTTTACAAGTATGCCCTCTATAATTACCCTAGGATATTTAATAGATCTACCAGCTAATTGAATACTCATCCTAGTGGGTTTAGGTTCCCCAAGACCAAGTTGTTTAAACATTTTATATGGCATCAAATTAATTTTGGCACCTAAATCAGCTAGTGCTTTATCAACATTCAAACTACCAACTAAGCAGGAAATAGTAAAACTTCCTGAATCTTTCAGTTTGGTTGGTAGTTTATTTTGGAGTATGGCTGAGCACTCCTCATTAAGTTCCACTATAGATAAGTCTTCAAACTTCCTTTTGTTTGTTAGAAGCTCCTTTAAAATTTTGCATATGTAGGCATCTGCGATATAGCTTCAACAAAGGTAAGATAATATGCAGTTGTTTAAAAAGTTCAAGAAATTTACTGAATTGTGCATCCATGCAGTCTTTCTTCAACTTTGCTGGGTATGGGATTGGTGGTTTATATATTTTTGGCATTAGATTGTCATTGTTTTCGGGTTTGACCTTCTTTCTATCAGCTTCTTGTGGTGGCTTCTTTAAGATTCAGCTAACATTTTCGCACTCCTTAGTGTAACTGTTTTCAAGTGCTCTTTTAGGTTGGGTTCAATGTTACTAGGTAGGCTTCCTGGTGGTCTTTCAGAAATTAGTTTGGCAAGCCATCCTATTTGAGTTTCGAGCCCTTGAATCGACGGTTGTTGATTTTTAAGTGTTGTCTCGGTATTCTAAAAATGAGTTTCTGACACCAAGATGAATTTTGTTAGCATCTCCTCAAGGTTCGGCTTTTTCTCTTATTGGTAGGGTGGTTGTTGGAAGCCTGGAGGTGGTGGTGGTCGTTGATTCCCTTGGCCTCCCCATGAGAAATTTGGGTGGTTCCTCCAACCTGCATTGTAAGTATTACTATAAGGATTATTTTGAGATTGAGGATTATTACCCATGTAATTTAACTACTCGTTCTCCATGTTGTGGCTATAGCGTGGGTAATCTGAATTGCTTGATCCACCTTCACTTGCTTTGCACTGCATTACAGGGTTAATCTATGAAGAACCAAGGAAACTGTCAATTTTTCTGTTCAAAAGTTCTACCTGATTAGAGAGCATGCTGATCGAATCGACGTTAAAAATGCCAGTTGTTTTCGTTGGCTTTGTCCTTATGACTTGCCACTGATAATTATTTAGTGACATCTCTTCTATAAATTCATAAGCATCTTCAAGTGTCTTATTATTGATGGTTTCACCAGCGGCTGCGTCGATCATCTGTCGAATCGAAGGATTCAGGCCATTATGAAACGTTTGAACCTGTAGCCAAAGTGGTAACCCATGGTCAGGGCACCTTCTCAAAAGGTCCTTGTATCTCTCCCATGCATCGTAGAGTTTTTCTAAATCCATCTGCACAAAAGAAAAGATATCATTACGTAATTTGGCTGTTTTAGCCGGCAGAAAATATTTTAATAAAAACTTTTCAGCCATTTTTCCCATGTAGTGATTGACCCTTGTGGTAACGAGTTCAACCATTGTTTAGCCTTATTTTTCAACGAAAGGGGAAACAACCGAAGGCGAATGGCATCATCATAAATTCCATTGATTTTAAAAGTGTCGCAAAACTCTAAGAAATTTGCTAAGTGAGCGTTGGGATCCTTATCCTGCAAACCATCAAACTGAACAAACTATTTGGATCATTTGAATGCTGTTAGATTTTAGTTCAAAAATATTTTCAGTAACAGCAGGCCTAACTATGCTCGATTTAGTTCCTGTTAAAGAAGGTTTAGCATAATCATACATAGTACGCAGAGCAGGATTCTGATTAGCAACAATCACAGGAGGTAGCAGATTTTCTTGGTTTTCAGCCATCTCCTCGATTGTGGTTGAAATATCATTCTCTTGCTCTTCCTCTGTGTATCTTAAGCTTCGCCTTAGTTCTCTTCAGTTTCTGTGAACTATGCGATCGATCTCACTGTTAAACAGTAATGGTCCTAGTGGGTTTCTTCTGGTCATAAACTAGAAAAACCTATCAGAAGAAAATGAATGAATAATTAGAAAATAAAATAAAAATTTAAATTGCAATAAAAATAAAATGGCTAAAGTAATAAAAATCGCATGTTCCTAATATCCTAGTTCCCCGGCAACGACGCCAAAAACTTGATACGTGATATTCGCGACAAGTTTTAAAAATTTATAATTAAGCATTCTTGAAACTAACTATTATCACGATGAAGGCAAGTGTACCTATCGAACAGTATATAGCTTTAGCAAGACCAGATTGTCGAACCCAAAGGAACCAAGTGTACTAGTAATTACTTTCTTTTTATTATCTAGCCTAAAAATTAAGGGATTTGTTTATCTAAATTAATTAACTAAACTAAGAGTGCAGAGAGAGAAATTGGGGAAAAACTTTTGGGAAAATTCGATTGATTAAGACAATACCCCAAAAAAAAATCCACCTAGACTTCACTTGGTATTTGACTCTAAATCAGATGATTTATCATTTAACTTGATCTGTAGAAATCCCTAAGTTATATTATTATCTCTCTCGAGACTAATAACGTCTAACCCTAGGTTGATTAATTGAAATCTCTTTCTAATTAACACCTAGTGTTGCATTAACTCAATCTATGGATCCCTTTATTAGGTTTCACCCTAATCTGGCAAAATCTTATCACCCTATCTCTAGGCGTTCAATCAACTCCACTTAATTATGACAAATTTACTCTTAGACAGGGTCTTTTCCTCCTCTAAATAAGAGCATTAACTCGAATCAATATCCTAGAATATTAAAACAAGAATTAAGAACACATAATTAAGAACAACTCAAATATTTATCATACAATTCATATAATAATAACAAGATCTGTCTTAGGTTTCATTCCCCTTAGTTCATAATTATAAAAGAAAACATCTAAGAACAATAATGAATACAAAACATAAAAAAATGCAAAACCCCTTAATGGAAATTGAAGGGAGATGTTCAGTCGGCTTCCCTTGAGTAATTCCTTGCCTCCTACTCTGCGTCTCCCCTCCTAAGTGCCTCCTCAGGTGTTTAAATAGGCTGTAGAATGCCTCAGAGCCCTTAAAATTGGCCTTTTTTGAATAGGGTTATACTTGGGCTCGGCAGGGACACGCCCGGGTGTGATTACTCCAGCTTGTGGTCAAGGCTGTTGAATAGGCATGGGCGTGTAGTCTACCCGTGTAAGTCGTGCTTCGATCCTACCAAAAGGACACGGTCATGTGACATGCCCGTGTAAGGAAGTCTAGGCTATGTTGATTTTCCATGTGGGTCCATTTTCTTCGTTTTCGGCCCGTTTCTTGATTTTTTTACTCCCCTATGCTCACCTAAGTATAAAACTTGAAATTAAAGAATTAGGAGCATCGAATTCACCAAATCTAAGGAGAAATCATCTATAAATGTTCTAAACATGGAATAAAAACATGTATAAATTACGGTTTATCAGTCTTACATGGGACCTTTGTCGTATAGTAACTTATTAATGACATGTCTTGACATGGTCTTACATGATTTCCTTGCCTTATAGAACTTATCAATGCCATGCCTTGGCATGGTCTTACATGATATCCTTATCTTACCAAATGCTATGTTCCAAACGTGGTTTTACATGGTATCCTTCTCTTAGTGCTAATGCCACATCTTGATGTGGTCTTACATGGAGTCCTTAATCATTGCCGATGCCATGTCTTGACATGGTCTTACACGGGATCCTTGCCTTACCAGTGCCATGTCTTGACATGGTCTTACATGATATCCTCATCTTACCAAATGCCATGTTCCAAACATGGCCTTGCATGGTATCCTTATCTTAGTGCCAATGCCACATCTTGATGTGGTCTTACATGGAGTCCTTGATCAATGCCGATGCCATGTCTTGACATGGACTTACACGGGATCCTTGCCTTACCAATGCCATGTCTTGACATGGTCTTACAAGGTATCCTTAACCATCAATTCCTCCTTAAATGCCATGTTATGAACATGGACTTTTCCGTCAATTCTTCCTTAATTCCCATGGTACAACCATGGACTTTGAGATATCAATGCCTTGTCAAGTCATAGCTGAAACATACTTGCTCAAATTCTCAAGGTTAGTCGCATAACTTAATAATAACAATACTAATAACAATACTTACATAATAATAAAATGCTACTCAACTTACATTCTTACATTCTCAATCTCATCATATCATCAACTTAACTTATTCTCATCAAACTATGCTAGTCAATACTTTCTTGTTATCATACAAAGCCATAATACAAAATATGGTCTTACATATAAATTATACAAGTTCTCTTTCCAATATCGAATTATTATCGAACATTAATCGTTATATCTGAAACTCAATGTTAAAGTATTTATGGCCAAAATATCAATTTATCATTAAAATATGCATAATTAAAAGTTTATTAAACATATGAACTTACCTTGATACCAAAACGACCATTTTACCAACTTTCCTGATTTTTGGTTTTTCTCCCGTCTAGGTCCAAATCTCACTTTTCGAGATCTAAAACATCATATTTCACTTGTTTAATTAATGTACTATTCAAAAAATTCCCTAACTCAAACTTTGGCAAAATTACAATTTTGCCACTAAACCTTTGCAGAATTATGATTTTGCCCTTAGGCTCGGAAATTAAAATTTAGCCATTTTTCTTATGTTTTATAACATGCTGAACATATTTCCCTTCTATGGCAACATCAAATTACCACTTTATCATATACTAATGAACATTAGGTATTTTTACCGATTATGTCATTTTACTCGTTTTCACTTAAAATCGCTTAGCAAAAGTTGTTTAACATAATTTCATGCTTCATATTCTACCATAAAACATCAAAGTTAACACATTTAACCTATGGGTATTTTTCCAAATATGAACCCTAGCATGAATTATTTCTAGAATAAGCTAAATCAAGTTACCGGGACTCCAAAAACGTAAAGAACATTAAAAGCGAGGCTAGAACAGACTTTTTATTGAAATTGGAAAGCTTGGAAACCCTAACCATGGCTTTCTCCATGCTGTATCCGGCCTCCATGAAGAAGATGGACCAATTTTGGCTTTATTTTCCCTTTTTAATTCTTTTAATTACTAAATGACCAAAATGCTCTTGAAGACTTTTTTTTTAAATTTGTCCTATTCTTGCCCATTTTTGTCCAAACTTAGATATAATGGTCTAATTACTAAATAAGGACCTCCACTTTAAGAACCCATTTCAATTAAATCCCTTTTATTATCTAGAGCACACATTTTGCTAATTTTACAATTTAGTCCTAATTATCAAATTAGGCACTTATACATAAAATTTCTTCACGAAATTTTCACACAATTATTCAATCAATGAATAAACCTTAAAAAGTAATCAGAATAAATTTTTTTGACCTCAGATTCGTGATTTTGCAACCACTATTTCGTTTAGGCCCTAGTTCGGGATGTTACACTAACCTACTTCAAATTCTCGAACTCGAATGTGTTTGTTATGCCATTTCTTAAGTCTCTCCTTGAGTAATTTAGCATTTCTGTATGAGAATATTTAGAATTTCTCTAGCTCATTGAGTTGGAGCATCCATTTCTCTTTAGCAAGCTTAAGATCCAAGTTGAGTTGTCGAAGGGCCCAGTAATCTTTGTGCTCTAACTCCAAGGGCAAATGACAGGCTTTCCCAAAGACTAACCTATAGGGTGACATCCCTAAAGGTGTCTTGTATGCTATTCTGTAAGCCCATAAAGCATCATCCAGTATTTTGGACCAATCTTGTCAGTACGGGCAAACTACCTTCTCAAGTATGCCTTTGATCTCCTTGTTTGCCAGTTCAGTTTGCCCATTCGTCTGCGGATGGTAAGCTGTAGCGACCTTGTATTTCACTCCATGTTTATCTAATAACCATTTTAACCACTTGTTCACAAAATGGGACCCTTCATCTTTGATAATGGCTCTTGGGGTTCCAAACCTTTTGAACACGTGTTTCTGTAAAAACTTCATCACAACCCTAGCATCATTTATCGGATAAGCTTCAGCCTCGACCCACTTAGACACATAGTCTACTGCTACCACTATATACTTGTGATCAAAGGACAGAGGGAAAGGACTATGAAAGTCAATAACCCATACATCAAACAATTCTACCTCAATGATATTTGTTCGAGGCATCTCATTTCTGTTGGTGACATTTCCAACCCTTTGACATTGATCACAACTCTTTACGTAAGCATATGCGTCCTTGAATAGCATTGGCCAAAAGAATCTGGCTTGCAATACTTTGGCTGCAATACGAGTACCTCCGAAGTGTCCCCCACTTTGGAGCTGAGTAAAAATGATATAGAATCTTATGTACTTCATCTTCTGCCACGCATCTCTTTATCATTTGATCTGCACACTTCTTAAACAAGTACGGCTTTTCCCAGAAATAGTACTTCACATTGTGAAGAAACTTTTTCTTTTAAGGATATGTCTTATCAATCAGCATCAAACCACAAGCTAAAAAGTTAGCAATAGCAGCAAACTAAGGGGTATTATGGACATGAATTACCTATAGTACGTGTTTATCTAGAAATGCCTCCTAAATTGGTATAAGAGGAGAGTTCCCTTCTTGCGGCTCTAATCTAGACAAGTGGTCTGCTACTTGATTTTCTACTCCCCTTCGATCTTGAATTTCTAGATCAAACTCTTGAAGTAGAAGTAACCATCGGATCAACCTCGACTTAGCGTCTTTCTTGGAAAGTAAGTACTTAATTGTCGAGTGGTCCGTATAGACAGTCACTTTGGTACCTACAAGATAAGATTAAAACTTGTCAAAAGCAAACACAGTAGAAAGTAACTCTTTTTCTGTTACCGTATAATTCAGTTGAGCTCCTGTCAGAGTTTGACTTGCGTAGTAGATGGGATGAAAAACTTTGTTCCTTCGCTGACCCATGACAGCTCCTATCGCGAAGTCACTTGGGCCACACATCAATTCAAATGGTAAATCCCAATCTGGTGTGATGATTATAGGTGTCGAAACTAATCGACTCTTCAAATCATTGAAAGCTTTTAAGCACTCTTTATCAAATTTGAACGTAGTGTCCTTCTCCAAAAATTTGCATAAAGGTTTAGTAATTTTGGAGAAGTCCTTGATGAATCTTTGATAGAAATCGGCGTGGCCCAAAAATCTCCTAACACCCTTTACAGATGTTGGAGGTGGGAGTTTCTCAATAACATCTACCTTTGATCTATCAACCTCTATTCCATGTCTTGTTATCCGATGCCCTAGAACAATCCCTTCTCGTACCATTAAATGATAGCTTCCCAGTTGAGTACGAGGTGTGTTTCTTTGTATCGCCTTAATACCTTCGTTAGATTGGCTAAGAAATCTTCATAAGTATCTCCAAATATTGAAAAATTATCCATAAAAATTTCCAAATACTTCTCAACCATGTCAGTAAAAATAGACATCATACTTCTTTGAAATGTGGCAGGTGCATTACATAAACCAAATGGCATGCGTCTAAATGCAAATGTACCGTACGAACAGGTGAATGTTGTTTTGGTGTTGATCTTCCGGTGCTACAATAATCTGATTATACCCTGAGTATCCATCGAGAAAATAGTAATAGTCTCGCCTTGCGAGTCTATCTAGTGTCTAGTCCAAAAACGATAAGGGAAAGTGATCTTTCCTAGTCGCCTTGTTCAGCTTCTGATAATCAATGCAAATTCTCCATCCCGTAACCATTCTAGTCGGTATCAACTTATTATTCTCATTTTCAATGACCGTGATACCTCCTTTCTTTGGCACGCATTGGACCGAACTCACCCATGAACTATCTGAGATGGGGTAGATTATACCCGCATCTAACCACTTGATGATTACTTTCTTGACTACATCCTTTATGATGGGATCCAGTCTTCATTGTCCATCAATCGTCCCTTTCTCGCCATCTTCAAGGATAATCTTGTACATGCATATAGATGGACTAATTCTGTGAATATCGGCTATGGTCCATCCGATAGCCGTCTTGAATTGTTTCAACACCAAAATGAGTTTCTCTTCTTGCTCACTAGTTAATTCTACTGAAACAATCACAGGCAAAGTAAAAGCGTCACCTAAATAAACATATTTTAAATGTGAAGGTAGTACCTTGAGTTCTAATTTAGGTGCTCATCGATTGACACTTTTGGTTGGGTATAATCCCTTTTCTCTAATTCCAAAGATTCAAAATGGGATTCCGGATTAAATCTTTTTTTATTAGCTTCTAACAAAACTAAGTATTCATCCTCCTTTTCATCATTCTGATGTCAAAGTTTGTTCCAACGGATCCTCAACATATTTGAGCTCCTTCTTCACTATTAATTCCTTTAAATCGGATACTGCAAAACAATCATCAATTGTGTCAGGAAATTGCATAGACTTAAAAACATTAAATGTTCCTAGTCATCCTGAACACGCATAGTAAACTCGCCATTCTGCACATCAATAAGGGTCCTTTCGGTTTCTAAGAATGGTCTTCCTAAGATAATTGACACTTCTTTGTATGCTTCAAAGTCTAGAATAACAAAACCAGCAGGGAGGATAAATTTATCTACACGTACCAATACATCCTCGATTTTTCCTTCTGGATGTGCTAAGGATCGATCCACTAATTGAAGTAACCATAGTAGGTCTAACTTCACCTATCCCCAACTTTTTAAATATTAACATAGGTATTGAGTTAATACTCGCTCCTAAGTCACATAATGCCTTACCACAATATGTTGCTCCAATGTTGTAAGGGATGGTAAAACATCCAGGATCCTTCAACTTTGAGGGTTTTTTGTCTTGAAGATATGCACTGTGTAACACCCCTTACCCGTATCTGAGGCTAGGACAGGGTTCAAGGCATTACCGGACTTAAACATACACCATTTCATAAATCTGGGCCATAAAATTTTATCCAAACTAAAAATTTTCAAACATATGCATAATGTCCCATACACGAGCTACCGACGCTCTAAACATTCATTAAAGGTGGTTTGGGACTAAACCGAGAACTTCTGGAAATTTTAGAATGCTTAGGAAATTCTCCATGTTTAGAGAGTCACACGCCTATGTGGGTTAGGCCGTGTAGTCACACGCGCCCGTGTGGCTTGGGACACGCCCGTGTCCTCAGCCTATATAACTCTCTATTTATGTTGTCAGCAATAAAATAGGGTCACATGGCCAAGTCACACGCCCGTGTGCTAAGGTCGTGTCCCCCACATGGCTGAGACACACAGTGATGTCTCTGCCCATGTGGCCAACACTTAGGCTATTTTCCAAGCCTTGTTCAACCATAAACCCTTACACATTTATACAACATCCATAACATATAACATGACATCCATTTAATGATTAAACATCTTCAATTCGGTCACAAGCATAGCATTTCCATGTCATGATACATGTGTTTTACATACTCATTTTATACTAAGCTAAACACACCAATTCACACTTATTTGGCCTTGTCTATTATAATATCACTTATACTTTTATACCATGGTTACCATCATACCAAGAGATTTCAACTTAATCATCAAACATTCATACTCAAGGCTAACTCATAAATTTATAAAATACCAACATATTTCACATGCGTAGAATAACATGCTTGTCTAAGACATTGCTCACCATAGCAAGTCACTTACTCACATCATATGAAATTTTTAAGCTTGTGCATGCACATATAATAGGGTTACAAGCCATTAATCAATATAAGCCACATCTCATGGCTATATACAATTTAATCATTATAAGCCAATACATTTGGCCAAATCATGAAACATATATATCAAAAGACTAAGTCTCTATACATGCCACTCACTTGTGTACACTTAACTTATACATGTTAACAAACCAAAGGGGATGGCTTGATAGTGTGATGCTGCCTCCGATGATCTCTAACCCCGAGCTGACCTGACAACACTAAAGAAATGGAGAGGAGGGAGTAAGCTTAAAATTTAGTAAGTCCATATGAAGATAATAAGCAATATGTCATTATGTTTCTCAAGGTAAAACAACCATAATCAAACTTTTACTTATATTCTGGTCATGCCATTTTCTCAAGTCATAGGTAGTAAATTATTTATATCTGGAGCTACAGAACTCCAAATTAATATCCATAAATTTTATCTAAAAGTAGACTCATATATATTTTAACCATAAAATTTTCAGAATTTTTGGTCTAGCCAATAAGTAAATTTTATTATTTAAAGTTACCCCTATTCTGCTACTTGACATCTTCGACCTTTCTTTACTAGAAATCGATTATCTCATAGTACAAATTTCGATTAATGTTCCTGTCTATTTCTCTTGAAAATAGACTCAATAAGGGCTTATTCATATGAATTTTAACCCATTATTATTTTTGTACAATTTCTAGTAATTTTCCATAGTTGAGACAGGAGAGCCCAAAATCACCTTGACTCTATCTCACAAAAGTTCAAATATCTTATAGTATAAAACTCTTTTTCTTACATTGTTTCCTCTATGTAAAACTAGACTCAATAAGCTTTAATCTCATATCCTATTCAGTTTCTAATTCAATTTTCACAGTTTTTTGTGGATTTTCAAATTCACATAAGTGCTGCTGTCCAACACTGTTATAGTGCAATTACATAATAGCTAACATAAGTATATTGTCACATTGATCATGGACTCATCATTTCATGGATCCCCTATTCAATTACACAATGTAAGTTAACATGATATTGAAAAAAAATTCATAATCATAAGCATAAGGACGGTTAACCATTCAACCCTTTTCACTTGTTTATCATATATATACACATACATATGCTTCCTCAGCACAAGTCATCATTCACCGAAGTATTACTCATGAATTTAGCGTACATACCTGTGGTCATCGTAGTATATCATATGACCATACTTCTTAACATGACTTTCTCCAGACTTTCATCATATTCATTACATATCAATACCCGCTGAGCACTTGGAATACTATTGGATACACGAAACCTTGCACATATAATAACCGATCTAGGTGTAACTACACGGGCTGCTCACAAAAGCTAATAGGTATCCAACTGCTCAAAATTACCTAGCCACCAGTAGAAAACTCAAGACCTTTTCCCAGAACTCAGTCACAGGCATCACAACCACAATGAACTCAGACCACTCAACAAGCTCAGATGCTCGTATCCATAATGAACTCGGACCACTCAACGAGCTCGGATGCCACATATCTCACAAACTTAGACCACTCAACAAGTTCGGAATCTCATACATATCACGAACTTGGACCACTCAACGAGCTCGGATTGCTTAATTCCTAGTGACATGTCACTTGTATCCTAAACTATTCCTAAGGATCAAACGAGATTCTTTCTCACTTGTTCATGGCATACTTGCTCGTGATGTCGTATTTAATGGCCATATGTCATTCAAGCTTACAATAGTACCAAATTCCCATTCATAGCATCAACCACATATTCATAGGATAATCAAAACACATTCTATAATAAAATTTAAGCATTAAACACATGGTACAACATTACATTAATTATGTATACTCACCATATTAAAAGCTTTCATGTCATTTCACTTTTTCATATTCTAATCAATTCATCACAACTAAATTAACATACCAATTTAGATTTCAGCCATAAACAACAATAACATTAACAACTTGCTTATTTCATCATATGATCTTACCTCAGGTTCGAGTACAACTACTTATTCTGAATTAGTTCATAACCTTGTTCAACCACGTTCTAAGCCTGAATCTTGTTTCCTTTGATCTATAATATCGTATTTAGCTCACTAATTAATCACATTATTCATATGGGGCCAAAAATCATATTTTATAAATTTGCATTTTGACCCCTAAACTTTCACATATTTGCACTTTTGTCCCAATGCTCGTAAAATGATTTTTATTCAATGTCTTTGCATTTTAAGTCTAGATGAATCATTTTCATAACTATAGCAAGCTACAATTCTCATCATAACACCCTTTTACACCATTTTTACAACTTTTACATTTTAGTCCTTTTTAGGTGTTTTCATGAAAAATCACCTAGTAAAAGATGTTTATCAAGCTTTAATCTTTCATATTCTACCATTAAACAACAAAATACTAACATGTCATGCATGGTTCAATTTTTCAAACATAAACCCTAGCTCAAACTAATGGTAGAAATGAGTAGATGATGTTCCCGAGACTTCAAAAATGCATAGAACATTAAAAATGGGGCTAGGGAGTACTTACTGTTGAGCTTGGAAGCTTGAAAAGTCTAGCCATGGCTTACCCCTTTCTACATTTGGCCAAACAAGAAGATGGAAAAGGGTTTTTGGCTTGATTTTTCCCTTTTTTAATATTTTAATTACAAAATGACTAAAATGCCCTTTTTACTATTCTTTCAAATTTTAACATACAAGCCCATTTTTGTCCAAATTTTTAGAACTTGGTAAAATTACTCTTTAAGGATCTCTAATTAATAATTCAATTCAAATTCATGCATGAAGCTTCTAGAACTCAAGTTTTACAATATATTCAATTTAGTCCTTAAAGCCAAATTAAGCACTTTAGACATAAAATTTCCTCAAGCAATTTTCACACAAAAATATTAACATATCATAGGCCTTATAATAACCATAAAATAATTATTTCCAATCTGTATGTTTTGTCTTGAAACCACTGTTCTGACTAGGCCCTAATTTGGGATGTTACACACTGCATTCCTTCATCAGATCACCGTTTCAAATTCTACAAGTCTTCATTTTTTGAACAGGATATCCTTCATGAATTTGACGTAGTTCAGCATTTGCTCAAGTGCTTCAACCAATGGGATGTTGATATGAAGTTGCTTCAGTACGTCTAGGAACTTTTTGAATTGAATCTCCTACTTCTGCTTTTGAAGTCTTTGAGGGTAGAGTGGTGATGGTTTCTTTACTGGAATTGGTCGATTTGTCTTCTGTGGCAATTTTGCATCTAACAAAGTTCTAAAATTACCTTGTCAGGTTTTACAGATTCTAGTTCTTGTGAAATTGGAATTTCAACACTTAGTTGAACTTCCTCTGAATCTTGAGCATCAGCTGGCTCCTTTTCAACTTCGACGGTGTTGGGCTGTAACATCCTGATTTTCGTGTTTTTCGTGATTCTTGATATTTTAAGTAAGTTTCTAAAATTTGGTATGTGATTAGGAAATTCATAATTTGAGTATGTAAATGGGCTTATGGAAGGCCCATGTGTTGGCCAAAACCCGGTAGAATTTTTAAAATTTGGACTTAAGAGTTAGGGGTTCTGGCTAGGTGACCTTATGTAAAGTTGTGGGAGAAATGTATCACAAAAAGTGTTGTAGTAAAGTGGTAAGGGTGACGCCACTAAGCTCCTAAAAAGGTGGCGTGTGGAGCTTAAGGGAAGACATGGGATCGATTCCCTGTGTTGGCAAATGAGGTTATTTATTTTTATGAGCAAGAAGGGTAAGTGATGGAACCTAGGTGGATTTTGTTGGAGGAGTTTGAATTAGTCAAGTGCATGGATTAAGGAAGGATAAGGGGAGAGATTTTAGGGATTTTATATGGAGATAGAGTTGGCCGAATAAGGGAGATTGGAGAAGGGATTTTCAGCATAGGGGTTTTGTTAGGTATTTTCGGCACTTAGGTACTTGTGTGCTGTTTTCTCCCGTTAGGTTAGTCTTTTCTCTCTTTTTTTTTTCTTTTTGCAGCCGAATCTACTATCTCTCCATTCACCTTTTCTTCCTTCCCTTCTTTCAAACCAGCCCACTATTTCCCTCCATTCATCCATTCTTTCTTTCTTTTATCTCTACTTCTGCCAAAATACCGTAAAGCCATAATCAGTGAAGTTAAGGGGTGCTGAATCTTAGTTGACCAGCAACTCTCTTTTCCTTTTCATTTTTGGTGTTCAATCCCCTTATCTTTTAGGCATAACGAATTCAAGAGGAGAAAGACTGTGGTAAGTGCTCGAACTCTAAACGATTCCTAGAGTAACTATTGGCCAAAAGCCGAAACCCCTCTAGTTTAGGGAGGTGGCCGAATATGGGTATAGGCTTTATGGGGTTCTTCTTTTCATATTTTTATGGTTTCTATAGTGGAGGAGAAGCAAGGCGTAGTGTCGATTTGGATTACCTCGGATCACCGGAGTGGCTAGATCTCGTCATAAATCTCGGCAAAAGTAAGGTGCCTAAGGCCATTATGGATGGTGGCCGAATGTGTAAGTGTTAATATTAGATGGTTATTGATTTGGTTCAATTATTGTAAGTTGGTTTATTAATGGTTGATTATAGCAGAAATCGTGTAGGAGATCTCGTCGAACGATATCGCAAAACAGGTGTGCAACAAACCCTTTTTCATAGCTTAAAGCGATAAATGCTGAAAAGCTGAAATGCCAAAATTCTAGCATTTCGAGGACTTGTGAGCAAGCGAACGCTCATTAGTTAGTTAGATTCGTTGAGACGATGATTGGGAACATTGGAAACAGTAAGAACACGATTTTTGGCATTCAGGGTAAGTTGGGCCGAAGTAGGGCCCAATAAGCTTTCGGGCCCATTTGTAAAAAAATTGGTAGAAAATGAGAACCTATTAAATTGTGCATTAAGACTGATAAAACCGTTATGGAATATAGGCTAAATGGGCCTAGATGATGAAATTGGCTAAGTAGGGCCCATTAGGGTTTTTAGGCCCAATAACTCAATTTCGCTAAAAATGGGCCAGAATCACTATTTGCACACATGAATTGTTTGTTACCGTTGATGAACATGGAAACCCTAATTTTCGGTAAAATTATAGAATTACCCTTATAATATGAAAATGACCGTTTTGCCCTTAGGTAAAAATGGCCATTATACCCCTAGGGTTTAAATATTAATTTAATACATTGGATTTTGATAAACATGGTATGTATGATATGCACATGACATGTATGTTATGCACATGATATGTATGATATGCACATGATGTATTCATAAATGCATTGGGTTGGGTTTTTATATGGATGGAGAAAGTGCAAAAGGGCTTATGCCCCAGTTATTAAAAAAGGGCTTATGCCCCAGTTATCAAAAGGGCTTATGCCCCAGTTATTAAAAGGGCTTATGCCCTAGTTATTAAAAGGGCTTATGCCCCAGTTATCAAAAGGGCTTATGCCTCAGTTATCAAAAGGGCTTATGCCCCAGTTATCAAAAGGGCTTGTGCCCCAGTTATTAAAAGAGGCTAGGCCTCCAGTTATATGACAAAGCAACTATGCTGCCAGTGGAGAGTTATGGTTGGATGGGTTGAGTTATTCCCCACATGGTGTGTTGGTTGGTACGGGTGGAGAGTAGCAGATGGTGGGTCGAGTAGCCTCCCCAAATGGGCTTGCATTTATTTGTTTTTTCATTAACAATACATGTGATATTGAAATGGGCCTATGGGCCATACTGTTTACAGTCAAAGGCTTCGGCCTAGCTATATGATTTATGAAAAGGCTTCGGCCCAGTATATACATATTGAGATTGGACTTGGGCTAAGGCCCAGTAGGCTGATATTGTTTTGGGCTCTGAAAGGGGTTTGTTGCACACTGAGTTTCCAAACTCACCCCCTTTCCTTAACCTTACAGGTGAGCCTTGATGTGGGGACTTGGAGCCGGAGGGGATTCAGAGTGGTCACGGTGATCGCCTTTGGGCTTTTAAATAAGCATTGGTTTTCTTTAAATTTCCTTTAATTATTATTTATTCTTGGGTTGTAATAAGGCCATTTTAACTTTTCTTTTACTTCTTTTCGGGATTATTTTATTTTTAATAACTTTAAAACTGGTTGATAATTATACAAGTGGGCTAGACTTAGGACGTGTTTTCAAAACGAAACTTGATTTCAAAATATCACAACACCACGATTATTTTATTTATCAAAGACGTCCACTTAAACAAATTTAAACTCGATATAACAAAGTGTGGCAATGGTCGTGGGCATGTCTAGGATTGGATCCAATCAAAGAGCTTGGTACTTAAGCAGCCTTCATGGCTCACCTCCTCTGTCTTGGATACCTACCTAATGCCCAACTTCTATTCACTTTGTTAACTCAACAAAATATATGGTTTTTAAAACACTAAAACGGAACATGGGTTTTCAACTCCAATGTGGCACGTCAGATTCGGCCATAACGTCTGGGCCAGGTTTGGGGTGTTACATTTAGTGGTATCAGAGCCTAGGTTACAACAACTCGGCTATGGATCGGGTCCAAAAATTTTTTGAAAACTTAGGCCTAAGAAGGGTATTTTTGGAAATGGTTTTTAAAAATTCTTTTTAAAGATGTTTTACAGAGTATACATGTTAAAATGGTACAAGTTTTTCTGTTTTAAACAAGAGTGTCAAAATAAAGGGTGTTTTCAAATCAAAGTTTTTAAATTTCTATTTTCGGTGATAAAAAACATGGTTTTCGAGTTTTAAATGGATTGGAGAAAAAAGTGGCGTACTGAATCCCTGGCACCAAGTCTGTAAGTATATTTTTCCTTACAATATATGGTAATGATATGATGCTATGAATAGAATTGAGACCCTACTATGACACTTTAGATAGGGTAGAGCTGTAAAACGGTAAGAATGAGACTGTAGCTAGGCTGCGATGATACGAAAACAATCCTTGAACTGCTATATTTCCATAAGACATTTTTGTAATAAACAGAGGAACATTATACTAATATTGTAAAACTCATAATCAGATAATTTGATATGAGTACAAGAAGAGCTCGTGGACGAGGCCGCGGACGTGGTCGCGGAAGGGTACAAGCTGAATCTTCATCCTCAGGGCATAGGCCAGCTGAGGAGGCATCTGTACCACAAGCAACGGAGACTGGGTCTTATGATCAGGCTGCGGGGGATGATGCTTTGTCTCAAGCCATGTTAAGGGTTTCGGAAAGGGTTGCTGGAGCTAGCACTGTGACAGTGAATAGGGGGTCCATATCGGAACGACTCAGGGCCAACGGAGCAGAAGTATTTAGGGGTGTATCTGGAGTAGCCCCAAATGTGGCAAAATATTGGCTAGAGGCAACAGAACGGATCATGGAGGATCTAGACTGCTCAGTGGAGCAGAAGCTGAAAGGAGCCATGTCATTGCTACGTGACGAGGCATACCGATGGTGGATCACCGTAAGGGAGAGTACCCCAATTGAACAAGTAACCTGGGAATTGTTCAAACTGCTTTTAAGGGGAGGTATGTTGGAGCTAGTTATGTGGATGCTCATCGGAAAGAATTTTTGAATCAAACACAGGGTAATAAGACTGTAGCGGAGTATAAGGCAGAATTTTTGAGGCTGAGTCGATATGCCAGTGGGATAGTGGCAACTGAATATGAGCGCAGTGTTCGATTTGAGGATGGCCTCCGCGATGAGCTTAGGATATTGATAGCTCCACAGAGGGAGCGTGGTTTTGCTGCATTGGTAGAGAATGCTAAGATAGCCGAGGAGGTGAAGCTGACTGAGCGGCAGAATCGTGGAAGGATCGATCCAGGTTTAAGAGGGATTTTAGACCCTCAAGTGCCACAAATCGAAATGTTAAAAGAGCAAGGATGGAGGAACCGATTCGAGTAGTTCCAGTAAATACTTATAGACTACAGCTTGCAGGGACTATGGTAAGGTGCATATGGGGGAGTGCTGGAAACGAACTGGAGCATGTTTTCGATGTGGGTCTAAGGAGCATAAGTTCAGGGAGTGTCCTCGGAGGATAGCTCAGGAGCTAGCTGCAGAGCAAAGGGATGTCCAACCACGGCGAGGAGGACCACCACCACAGAGGGGTCATGGGTAAGGTAGAGGTGGCAATGGTAATGGACGAGGACGTGGGGCACCTGGCAGGGGAGCTGGACACGCTGAAGCTCGACAATCGGCGTTGGTTTATGCTGCACGACATCGTGAGGAGGGTGACGCTCCTGATGTTAGAACTGGTATGTTCCTCATTCATAGCACGCCTTACACTGCTTTGATTGATGTGGGTTCCACTCACTCGTATGTTGCTTGTGATGTATATGGGGCTTTGGATGTGCTTCCTGAGGATACTATGAGTGGGGTATCGGTGATAAGCCCTTTGGGACATTCGGTTAAGGTAGATAAACTTTTTAGGGCAGTGCCTTTAATGACACAAGATAAAACTTTTGAAGGAGATTTGATGGAGCTGCCATTTGGGGATTTTGATCTTATCTTGGGAATGGACTGGTTAACTAAACACAATGCGACATTGGATTGTGCTGCAAAGAGGATGGTACTAAGAACTGCCGAAGATGAGGAGATAATGGTCATAGGGGAATGAAGGGATTATTTGTCCAGTGTTGGTTCAGCTTTAAGAGCCGAGAAGTTGATTCGGAAAGATTGTGAGGCGTACTTGGCCTTTGTAAGTCAAACCAGACTTGAGGAGATAACGGTGGAGTCGGTTAGGGCCATTAAGGAATTTCAGGATGTATTCCCAGATGAACTTCCTGGATTACCCCCGAACAGAGAAGTCGAGTTTGGAATCGACTTATTACCTGGAACAGCTCCTGTGTCTATTGCGCCTTATAGGATGGCACCAAAGGAGTTGGTAGAATTGAAAGCTCAGATACAGGAACTATTGGATAGAGGGTTTATAAGACCAAGTGTTTCCCCGTGGGGCGCACCGATACTATTCGTAAAGAGGATAGATGGGACTATGCGTATGTGTATTGACTATCGGCAGTTCAATAAACTGACTATCAAGAACAAGTATCTGTTACCAAGAATCGACGATTTGTTCGACCAATTAAAAGGAGCTTCAGTATTTTTTAAGATCGACCTTCGGTCAGGATATCATCAATTAAGAGTTAAAGAAGTGGATATTTATAAGATGGCGTTCAGGACTCGATATGGTCATTACGAGTTTCTGGTAATGCCTTTTGGTTTGACTAATGCACAGGCAGCATTCATGGATTTGATGAATCGAGTGTTCCAGCCATACATGGATTGGTTCGTAGTCGCTTTTATTGATGACATCTTGGTGTATTCAGAAACGAAAGAGAAGCATGATGAGCATCTTCGTGTAGTGCTGCAAGTGTTAAGGGAAAATCAACTTTATGCAAAATTTAGTAAGTGCGAGTTTTGGCTGAAAGAAGTTACCTTCTTGGGGCATGTTGTGTCTGCTGAGGGGATCAAGGTGGACCCTCGAAAGATTGAGGCAATTTTGGAATGGAAGCCACCAAAGTCGGTAACACAGATCCAAAGTTTTCTGGGGTTGGCAGGTTATTATCGGAGATTCGTGGAAGGATTTTCTGTGTTGGCAGCACCGTTAATGAAACTTATAAAGAAGGGAACACCTTTTGTTTGGAAAAATAAGTAGCAGAAGGCTTTTGAGAAGTTGAAGAAGGTTTTGACAGAAGCGCCAGTGTTGATTCAGCCAGAGTTTGGAAAGAATTTCACTGTGTACAGCAATGCGTCACATGTAGGTTTGGGCTGCGTGTTGATGCAAGAGGGTAAAGTGGTCGCTTATGCTTCACGACAGCTTAAGCCGCACGAGGTGAACTACCCTACGCATGACTTGGAATTAGTAGCGGTAATCTTTGCACTTAAAATATGGAGGCATTACCTGTGTGGGGAGAAATGCATCATCTATACGGATCACAAGAGTCTTAAGTACTTACTGACTCAAAAGGAGCTGAATCTTAGGCAACGAATGTGGATAGAGTTGTTAAAGGACTATGACTATTTGATTGAGTACCATCTAGGTAAGGCAAATGTCGTGGCTGATGCGCTAAGTCGAAGGGCTGTGGTGGAGTTGAAGGAATGTTTGCTCGTCTAAGTTTGTATGACGACGGAAGTTTATTGGCTAAGTTACAAGTGAGACCGACTTGGGTAGAATAGATTAAGAAGCAACAGTTGGAAGACGAGTCATTGGTTCCTCAGTTTCAGCAAGTTGAGAAGGGGGAGAATCCAGACTTTGGGTTAAATAGTGAGGGAGTTCTTTGTTTTTGAGGGAGAATTTGTATGCCGAAAAACTCCGATTTGAGATTGATGATTTTGAAAGAGGCACATAATGGACCTTGTGCTATGCATCCAGGAGGGAGTAAGTTGTATCAAGACTTGCAAGAGCTATATTGGTGGCCTGGGCTTAAGCGAGAAGTGACCAAATTTGTAGGGAGATGTCTGACATGTCAACAAGTGAAAGCTGAGCATCAACTGCCTTCGGGATTGTTGCAGCCGGTAAAGATACCACTTTGGAAGTGGGAAAGGGTAACTATGGACTTTGTAAGTGGGTTGCTGTTGACACCTTCTAAGAAGGATTCGGTTTGGGTGATTGTGGATAGGCTCACGAAATCTACTCATTTCATACCTGTCCGAACCGATTACTCACTTCAGAAGTTGGCCAAGTTGTATGTGGCGGAGATAGTACGGTTGCATGGTGTGCCAGTATTGATAATTTCGGACCGAGACCCAAGGTTCACATCTCAGTTTTGGCAGAAATTGCATGAGGCATTGGGAAACGCGATTAGATTTCAGTACGGCTTTTCACCCTCAGTCGGATGGGCAGTCATAGAGGGTTATTCAGATTTTAGAGGATATGTTGAGGGGTTGTGCTATTGAGTTTAGGGGCAGCTGGGAGGACCATTTGCCATTGGTGGAGTTCGCGTATAACAATAGTTACCAAGCAAGTATTCAGATGGCTCCTTGTGAGGCACTGTATGGGCGAAGGTGCCGTTCGCCCACTTGTTGGGCAGAAGTGGGGGAAAGGCAAATACTTGGGCCAAAGTTGGTAGCAGATACTGAAGACAAGATTAAGGTGATCCAAAATTGGTTAAAGGAGGCAGCGGATCGACAAAAGTCTTATGCCGATCTGAAACGTAAGGATATTGAATATGCTGTAGGGGACATGGTCTTTTTGAATGTTTCGCCTTGGAAAAAGATATTGAGATTTTGTGAGAAGGGTAAGTTGAGCCCACAGTTTATTGGGCCTTACCGAGTTATTAAGCAGTTAAGGCCGGTGGCTTATCAGTTAGAGTTACCTCCAGAGCTGGATCGTATTCACGACGCTTTCCATGTGTCCATGCTAAGGCGATATCGTTCTAACCCAACTCATATCGTGCCAATAGTAGAAATCGAAGTACAGTCGGATTTGACTTTCGAAGAGGAACCTGTGCAAATACTTGATTGTGATGTCAAGGTGTTGAGAAGGAGGTCAGTCCCATTAGTGAAGGTACCTTGGAGGAACCATGGCAAGGAAGAAGCTACTTGGGAGACCGAAGAGGCAATGCGTCAACAATACCCTCAACTGTTTGGATCAGGCAAATTTCGAGGCCGAAATTTCTTTAAGGAGGGTAGAGTTGTATCATCCTGATTTTCGGGTTTTTTGCAATTCTTGATATTTTAAGTAAGTTTCTAAAATTTTGTATGTGATTAGGAAATTCATAATTTGAGTATGTAAATGGGCTTATGGAAGGCCCATGTGTTGGCCAAAACCTGGTAGAATTTTCAAAATTTGGACTTAAGAGTTAAGGTTCTGGCTAGGTGACCTTATGTAAAGTTGTGGGAGAAATGTATCACAAAAAGAGCTGTAGTAAAGTGGCAAGGGTGATGCCACTAAGCTCCTAAAAAGGTGGCGTGTGGAGCTTAAGGGAAGACATGGGATCGATTCCCTGTGTTGGAAAATGAGGTTATTTATTTTTATGAGGGGGAAGGGTAAGTGATGGAACCCAGGTGGATTCTGTTGGAGGATTTTGAATTAGACAAGTGCATGGATTAAGGAGGGATAAGGGGAGAGATTTTAGGGATTTTATATGGAGATAGAGTTGGCCGAATAAGGGAGATTGGAGAAGGGAATTTCGGCAGAGGGTTTCTGTTAGGGATTTTCGGCACTTAGGTACTTGTGTGCCGTTTTCTCCCTTTAGGTTAGTCTTTTCTCTCTTTTTTTTTCTTCTTGCAGCCGAATCTACTATCTCTCCATTCATCTTTTCTTCATTCCCCTTCTTTCAAACCAGCCCACTATTTCCCTCCATTCATCCATTCTTTCTTTCTTTTATCTCTACTTCTGCCGAAATACCGCAAAGCCATAATCAGTGAAGTTATGGGGGTGTCGAATCTTAGTTGACCAGCAACTCTCTTTTCCTTTTCATTGTTGGTGTTCAATCCCCTTATCTTTTAGGCATAATGAATTCAAGAGGAGAAAGACTGTGGTAAGTGCTTGAACCCTAAACGATTCCTATAGTAACTATTGGCCAAAAGCCGAAACCCCTCTAGTTTAGGGAGGTGGCCGAATATGGGTATAGGCTTTATGGGGTTCTTCTTTTAATATTTTTATGGTTTCTATAGTAGAGGAGCAGCAAGGCATAGTGTCGATTTGGATTAGCTTGGATCACCGGAGTGGCTAGATCTCATCATAAATCTCGGTAAAGGTAAGGTGCCTAAGACCATTATGGATGGTGGCCGAATGTGTAAGTGTTAATATTAGATGGTTCTTGATTTGGTTCAATTATTGTGAGCTGATTTATTAATGGTTGTTTATAGGAGAAATCGTGTAGGAGATCTCGTCGAAGGATATCGCAAAACAGGTGTGTAACGAACCCTTTTTCATAGCTTAAAGCGATAAATGCTGAAAAGCCGAAATGCCAAAATTCTGGCATTTCGAGGACTTGTGAGAAAGTGAACGCTTATTAGTTAGTTAGATTCGTTGAGACGATGATTGGGAACATTGGAAACTGTAAGAGCACGATTTTTGGCGTTCACGGTAAGTTGGGCCTCGAGGGCCGAAGTGGGGCCCAATGAGCTTTCGGGCCCATTTGTAAAAAAATTGGTAGAAAAGGAGAACCTGTTAAATTGTGCATCGAGACTGATAAAACCGTTATGGAATACAGGCTAAATGGGCCTAGATGACGAAATTGGCTAAGTAGGGCCCATTAGGGGTTTTTGCGCCCAATAACTCAATTTCGCTAAAAATGGGCCAGAATCACTGTTTGCACACATGAATTGTTAGTAACCGTTGATGAACATGGAAGCCCTAATTTTTGGTAAAATTATAGAATTACCCTTATAATATGAAAATGATCGTTTTGCCCCTAGGTAAAAATGACCATTATACCCCCAGGGTTTAAATATGAATTTAATACATGGGATTTTGATAAACATGGTCTGTATAATATGCACATGACATGTATGGTATGCACATGATATGTATGATATGCACATGATGTATTCATAAATGCATTGGGTTGGGTTTTTATATGGATGGAGGAAATGCAAAAGGGCTTATGCCCCAGTTATTAAAAAAGGGCTTATGCCCCAGTTATTAAAAAAGGGCTTACGCCCCAGTTATCAAAAGGGCTTATGCCCCAGTTATTAAAAGGGCTTTTGCCCCAGTTATCAAAAGCGCTTATGCCCCAATTATTAAAAGGGCTTTTGCCCCAGTTGCTAAAAGAGGCTAGGCCTCCAATTATATGACAAAGCAGTTATGCTGCCAGTGGAAAGTTATGGTTGGGTGGGTTGAGTTATTCCCCACATGGTGTGTTGGTTGGTACGGGTGGAGAGTAGTGGATGGTGGGTCGAGTAGTCTCCCCAAATGTGCTTGCATTTATTTGTTTTTTCATTGACGATACATGTGATATTAAAATAGGCCTATGGGCCATACCGTTTAAAGTCAAAGGCTTCGGCCCAGCTATATGATTTATGAAAAGGCTTCAGCCCAGTATATACATATTGAGATTGGACTTGGGCTAAGACCCAATAGGCTGATATTGTTTTGGGCTCTGAAAGGGGCTTGTTTCACACTGAGTTTCCAAACTCACCCCCTTTCCTTAACCTTGCAAGTGACCCTTGATGTGGGGACTTGGAGCCGGAGGGGATTCAGAGTGGTCACAGTGATCGCCTTTGGGCTTTTATATAAGCATTGGTTTTCTTTAAATTTCCTTTAATTATTATTTATTCTTAGGTTGTAATAAGACCATTTTAACTTTTCTTTTACTTCTTTTCGGGATTATTTTATTTTTAATAACTTTAAAACTGGTTGATAATTATACAAATGGGCTAGACTTAGGACGTGTTTTCAAAATGATACTTGATTTCAAAATATCACAACACCACGATTATTCGATTTATCAAAGACGTCCACTTAAACAAATTTAAACTCGATATAACAAAGTGTGGCAATTGTCGTGGGCATGTCTAGGATTGGATCCAATCGAAGAGCTTGGTACTTAAGCAGCCTTCATGGCTCACCTCCTCTGTCTCGGATACCTACATGGTGCCCAGCTTCCATTCACTTTGTTAACTCAACAAAATATATGGTTTTTAAAACACTAAAATGGAACATGGGTTTTCAACTCCAATGTGGCACGTCAGATTCGACCATAACGTCTGGGCTGGGTTTGGGGTGTTACATGGGCTCTAATGTCTTTCCACTCCTCAATGTCAATGCTTTTTGATGCTCCTTCCCCAGATTCCTCAGATTTTCCGTATCACTAGGTAAAGCACCTTTGGTCAGTTCCTGAGTTCAGTAGCAAGCTGGCCCACTTGATTCTCCAAATTCCTTAGAGTAGCGTCATTTTTTTCCATGTATGCCTTCAATAAATTCTCTAAGCTATTGGATGATTCAGCCTGAGTTGGTTTCTGAACTTGTTGGAGGAAACTAGGAGGCTGGGTTAGTCTAAGTTGGGCGTAAGTGTTACTGGTTCCAGCCCCTTGATTATTCTAGGAGGAATTGAGGTGATTTTGCCACGATGGGTTATAGAAATTGGATTGCAGTCATTGCCTTCCTCGATTTTGGTTATGATTACTCACGTAATACACGAATTCTGGGTTCAATGGATATTCTTCGAACAAATGTCCTTCCCCACAACAAATAGAGGTTATACTTTCAAATTGATTTGGTGGCTGTGCTGTAAAACTATTAGACCTATTAGTAGTAAGATTTTTTAACATTGGGAATATTGAGGATACTTGAGATGCGAGTGAAGTAAGAGGGTCTACTTCAAGTATTCCAACAACTCGTCTTCTTGACGCTGCTCTGTTGGTTGGCCATTGATAATTATTACTGGCAATCCTCTCAAGGATTTTAGAAGCCTTGTTATAAGACTTAGAAAGGAGAGCACCATTAGCAAAAGCGTCCACTACCATCCTCATGTGAGCATTGAGACCATTATAAAATGTCTCAAGTTGGATGCAATGTGGGATTCCATGATGAGGGCACTTCTGTAATAATTCTTTGTACCTTTCCCATGCCTCATACAAGGATTCATCATCCATTTGTTGGAAAGCAGTGATCTAGTTCCTTAACTTATCATTCTTGCTAGGCAGGAAATACTTCATAAGGAATCTTTCTGCTAACTCTTGCCATGTGGAAATTGAATTTGGTGGCAATGAGTTCAATCAAGCTCGAGCTTTGTCCCTTAGTGAATATGGGAATAGCTTCAATCATAATGCATCTTCGGGTACTCTGGCTAACTTGAAAGAATCACTCACCTCCACAAACAGTCTTAAGTGTAGGTGAGGATCTTCGGTAGGAATTCCACTTAACTGACCCACTGTCTGAAGCACTAGAACATGACCGGCCTCAATTTTGAGTCTCCTAACACCCTGATTAAGATAATGAAACACTGGCACGGTATATTGTCTTAAAGCTCTATCCCTATCATCAGGAATAAGAATAGGATTTTGAGTAGGGTTTGCTCCATTTCCTTGGATCAAATTTTCAAAGTTCATCTCTTCGGTCCTTCTCTGATTTGCTTGTCTTCTTCGCTATCAGAAAGTTCGTTCAATCTCAAGGTCTACAGGGAGTAAATCAATAATTCGGTCAATACTCATAAACACCTAAAATAATCACAGAAAAATTAACTAAGTTAAAAATTAAATAGAAAATTAAACCAAAATGTAAAACTAACAAATGCACAAATAATGACTTTTTAAAACACAGTCTCTGGTAACGGTGCCAAAAACTTGGAACGACGAAAATGTGCAAGTGTAGACACTCGCAACAAGTAATAAAGTGACAAGTAAATGTTGATTTATCATACCCACAGGGACTGTGAAAAGAATTATTTATGAATGCAATTTAAAACACTTTGGTGAAGAAAAATATTTTGTTTTGAAAAGGGTGATAAAAAAATAAGATTTTAAACTAAATAAAAATAAAAGTTCTAATGCACGATTTCAAAATATGATTTAATATTGTGTTGGATTAATTACATTTCTTTAACTTAGAATTATTAAACTCATGTTTATGTTGTTACGAACAAATTCACGGCAACTCAGTAATTTACGAACTTATGAACATACTCACCTACACAAATCTATTCATCTCTTAACATATCCCTATGTCAATTCAAATGATTAAACAGATTTTAATAAACAACATGTTATTGCACATACATACTCATTAAATTGAACTAATCTCTTGCATATTCCTATGTCAATTCAAATGATTAATCAAATCTAATAGGAACATAAAAGACTATGTGAGGTAACAAGGATCCTTACCTTGAAACAGTTTAATCACAAAATCTTGCAAGTTATGCAAGGCAAGTGTATCGCCAGATACAATACTAATTTAACCTTTAGCTACCTTTGAAGAATAAAAATGCACTGATTAAGTACTGTGTCCATTAATTACAATTTCAATCCATTTAAATAATTAATTCATTAGTTACCTCACAATTGTCATGAAAGAATAACTTAGGCATGATTTTACTTAATCAAGCATTTTACCGAGACCTATAACAGCATAAACACAATTTTAATAATTTAAGCAGATAAAATGCAATCAAACCAACACAAATTAAATTCAAGCTAATCTGATTAAATTAACCATTCCAAAAACATAAATATTCATAGATATGTTCATCATAGCAACAACAAAAATTACAGAGATAGGGAACAAGAATCAAATCCGGTGTTCCTCTGTGGCTTGACTAGTTTGCTCCGTCTTTGTTCTCTATTGTCCTCATCGATTAAGGTTGCTATGAACACTTCAATGTTGCTCCAAAATGGCTGATGAATGACCCTTTTCCAAGAGGAGAAATCAATAAGAGAGCAAGGGACTTTGAATGGGAAAATGAAAGGAGAAAGTGAGAAAGGAGAGAAGAGATGTGAATAAATGAGGGATGCTTTGAATGATCAGCCAAGGGGGTTTTTATAGCTGAATGTGGCAGCTAAAATTTGCTAAAAATAGTAGCCAAAGAGCCACCCCTTGGCCTGCCACCTATGTGGCAATGTTGATGGCTTCAACTTTGCTAAATATAGCTTGGGGCAAATCTACAAAGCCACCAATTGTGGAGGGGCTAAATTTCAATTTGAACAACTCTTCAAGGGCTTCTTTGTAGCTTAAAAAAATCAGCTAATGAGTTGAATTGGGTCAGCACTTGGACGGTTTTGGCCTGTCCTTTTCTTGGCCGATTCGGTTCAATTGGACCATTTTTTCATAATTAATTAATAATAATTTATTAACCCAAATTAACTTAGATATAAATTAAAATTAATTAAATTATGAATTAATAAACATAAATTTGGACCGTCTTAGGCTGGAAATTAATTTTCCTCGGTACTTCAAATTGCTTCTCGATTTTGGGCTTCTAGTAGTGTCTGCCGAGCCATTTTTCGCCATTTGTGTAATTCTGTCGAAAATAACCAAAATTAATCAAAATTAATTATAAAATTAATTAAAATTCAACATGTTCATAATTTAAGTAAAATGTAATTATTTTATAATAATTAATTATTTATCGATAAGAATTTAACCGAATTCGCATGAATTTAAGTTAAAAAGGGTATGAAAAAATGTGTAAATTTTTGTGTTTCTAGGTACCGATCTCGATTATTTCTAATAGGAACCCTATTTTACTTCTCGATTTTGGAGGAATCTGTATAAGGCTTTATGTTCTAGGTCAGACTTTAGTATGGCGTTCCAGCCTCAAACAGATGGGAGGATATGCTTTGAAGTCGTGTGATCAATTTTCGAGGTAGTCGGAAGGATTTTCTACCATTGGCTGAGTTTGCCTAAAATAATAGCTTCCAAACCAGTATTCAAATGGCACCTTATGAGGCCCTAAATAGTCGTAAGTGTTGTACTCCATTGTGTTGGACTGAGTTGGGTGAGCGACAGGTTTTGGGTCCTAAGTTAGTTTCTAAGACTCAGGATAATGTTAGACTAATTTGGGATCGTCTTAAGGTAGCTTCAGACAAACAAAAGTCTTATGCAGATCTGAAAAGAAGGGACATTGAGTACTCTATGGGTGAGAGTTCTACAGTTTGGACGTAAGAACAAGTTGAGCCTTAGGTTCATTGGGTCGTATTAGATTCTAAAACATGTGGGATCGGCCACTTACCTGTTAGAGTTACCTTCAGAGTTAGACCGTATTCATGATGTGTTTCACGTCTCTATGTTGAGGCGGTGTTAGTCAGACCCATCACATATTATTTATCTTGAAGTGATCGAGGTTAGACTGGATTTGACATTTAAGAAGGAGCCGGTTCGGATTCTGGATCTAGACATTAAGGTCTTGAGGAGGAATTCTATTCTTTTAGTTAAAGTTCTGTGGTAGAATCATGTCACTGAGGAAGCCAAATGAGAGCCTGAAGACTCGATTCGTCAGCAATATCCGCATCTGCTTGAATCAGGTAAATTTCATGGCAGAAATTTCTATTAGTGGCATAGAGTTCTAACGTTCCAAAAATTCAAGTATTTGATTTTTTAGATTTTTTTCATGAGTTAATATCTATTTTAGTGGTTAGGGGTCTCAAATTTGTGTCTGAGGCCTCGGGTTCAAATCTTGGTGTAAACAAAAAGGGTTTAGGTTTTGCAATTTTTGGCCAAAGGTGCATGGGATGGAACTGGATTGGAAATCAAATACTGGGTAGTTATCAGGTTGTTGGGACTATCTTAGTTTCTTTTATTTTAATTTTTTTTGGTCTTGGTAACCCAAAAATCAACTTCATTTTTCCCATGTTCTTTTTCTCTTTTTTTGGGGGGGCTCTTCTTTTGCTTTTCTTATTCTTTCACTGTCCGTTTCATTTTCTTTCCTCTATGAACAAAATTCAAGATTAATTTTGGGATTTCTCATTGTTTCCTTTCATTTAGTCAGTTCTGTTTGGAGTTCTTTGTCGTTCAAAATTGTTTTACTACTGATTTGGTAAGTATTTGGGTTGGTTGAAGTTTTGGTTTTGGAAATTGATGTATAGGTTGGGGTTTTTTGCTATATTTGTCTAAGTAAAAGGATTTTTTACTATTCTTTTGGTTCATTGTTAATGATTAATTAGGGCAAATTTGCGAGTCAGTGAATGTTCCTCATGCGGAGTGATTGCGATGGGTCATTGTTCTCGAGGGTAAATGATTCCACCAATTTAGTATAGTTACGATTGTTCGAATATTCGATATGTTAATAATATCAAGGATTTTGGCTTCGGAATTGGAGTGTTCATTTGGTTTAATTTGTTAAAGTTTGGGTGTTTATAGATACTGGGATTCTCATCATTTATATTACTTCGAAACCAGACCAGGTGTGTAACGAGAAACCTAGAAAACAGCGAATGATAAAATTTTAAATTGGACTTTGTCAACACCACATGTTCGTGTGCCATGCCGTGTGGTAGGCCGTATACGACACACGGCCATGTAACAGACCGTATGCTGGGTCACGTGTAACATACGACCTAGGCTATTTTGGGCCATGTGGGCACACAGGCGTGTATGTGCCGTGTGGGCCCAAAACTTAGGATTTTTCCCTAGGGTCATACATGTCGTCCCAGTCAACTGTGGGCCTTCCATGGAGTCGGTATCTGATTAAATACACTATGAAACACGAAATTAGGTCATCTAATTAGTATAAATTCTGATTTTTGCAAGTGTGTCTGAGTTGTCATATGATAGTTTAAACTGAGAGTAATGCTAAATACGTACATGATTTGTGTCTAAAATGTCATGCATGATTTATGTTCTGTTTATATCTGATTCTGGGGTAGTATATATTATGTGGAGGAAGTGTTCTGTGAGTGGCGATATCTCGCCCATTATACTGGCAGTACAGTTGCAAATATTTTGAAAAGTGTCATATCGACACTTAGTGGTATGTAGGGCTGAATGGGCCTTAAATACCCCTTATGATGTTGGGATGGACAGAGTTGGTGTGTAGCGGTTGGGGGTAAGATTGTAAATATGCATATGATTTTGATTCTGTAGGAGACATTCGTCTGTATTTATTCTGCAATGAAGTTAATCTAAAATTAAATATGTGATTCTATTTTCTTTTAAGTTACACATTGAGTTTCGAAACTCACTCTCGTTTTAACTAAAATTTTTAGGTAATCCTCAAACTTCGACGGGCCAGTGCGACGAGAGCTCGGTTACATTCGTATTCCATTTCTTTAATTATTTTAAATTAGACTAAGTGTTTTGTAAAATTTAGATTGTTTGGATATTTTAGGGATTATCTCGGTTTTCAATTTTATTTTGGATTTTTGCACAATGTTGATAAAGTGATTTACCAAAAACAATTATTTTTCTACAACCAACTGCTTTTGAGAAACAAACTTGATTTTCCAAAATATAATGATCTAATAATTTCCACTGAAAGGTATTCGATTTAATTGGGAAATGTAAACAAACAACGTTTTTAATTAAATAATAATGACTAACTCGTTTTCTAATAAAACAGGTTTTCAAGTAATAAAAGTTCACGATGTTTTTTTTTTAAAAAATAAATGAAAGCTAGATTTCAAACCATTTTACGTAATCACTTCATATTCGGCCATAACGTCTAGGCTGGGTTTGGGGTGTTACATTAAAAAACGTTTTTGAAAAAATTTGTCTTATTAAGAAATCTCACTTGAAAGATAAAAGCCCCTTTGTTTAATTTTAAAGACAACTTAATTATTTGTTAACCATTTTAAACTAGCCTTACTTTTAAAAAAAAGTTTGTTGCATAAGCATTTCAACAATGTTGCGGAAACGTGATGTTATGAAAACAGATATCATTTTGGAAAACTGCAATCTACTTTTAATAGAAATAAATCATAATAGTTAAAAACCCCCAAATTAAAAGCTAGAAAATTAGAGAAAAGGCCTTATTACATCAAAAACCCAAAGAGAAAGTAATTTAAGAAATGTAAAAGTAATACGAAAATTTAAAGTTGTTCGTAGTGTGGCCACCTTCGACTCCTCCCAGCATTGAACCACCTGTCGCTGAGGATTACCTGCATGATTAATAAACGGGGTGAGTTTACGAAAACTCAATGTGTAATCCCCTTACTAAAGTAACAATCAGTATACAGAAACAGAAACAGTTTGGGCCAGAGCCCTATAACAGTAACAGTACAGTCCAGTTCAGAGCATAAGTGGGCCAAAGCCCATTACAATATCATTGGGTTCAAAGCCCATAATAGAATCAATTGGACCTAGCCCATCTCAGTAACAAAACAGAATGTGTGAATGCATGGATGCATGCTATCCCATCCAACCCTGCACTTGCCTCCGTCCAACCCTACACTACCTATAGGGAATAACTCACCCACGCCATCCCTACACTTACAAAGTTAGCACCGGTTGCAGCACTAACGAAATCGCAGCAAAGCTGCTAGTATATATACAGCTTTAAGCCTTCAGTAGCAGTATTATAATTGGCACAAAGTCATCAATAACTGTAACAAATTCGACACATAGCCATCAGCCACAATAATATAATTAGCACACAAGCATGAGTAAATATGATCGACACAGAGTCATCAATAAATATGATAAGCACATAGCCACTGGTAAATACGATTTGCACAAAACCATAATCAACATAGCACAGAGCCATATTTAGGTTGGCATAGAGCCATAATCAGATTAAGCAGCACTAAGCTATCCATCGATCCACAGTCATCTCGTGCGACTTGTGTGACCTTAACAGATCAATACTGGATCTAGAGTCATCTCGTGTGACCCGTGTGATCCTATCAGAACTTCCTCCGTATCAATGTCCCAACCCTATGCAATATATCGTATATGTCATGCTCAATCATCACACGTGTATGTAAAATGGCCATGCTCAGTAACAATCATTTAAACATATATTAAAGCATATCAGTCGTATAACCACCGTCAAGTCAGTTAGAACACAGTCATACGATCACAGTCAAATCGCTCAAATTCATAGTCCAAGTCAGTCATTTACCCACAAGGGTGAAACAGTCATTTTACCCTATAGGGGTTTTTCGATAATTTTACACTACAAGGGTGTTTTGGTAATTTTACAAATCGGGGTATTTCGATAATTTTACAAACTGAGGGTATTTTGGTAATTTTACAAACTGAAGTATTCGATAATTTTACAAATTAGGGGTATTTCAAAAATTTTACAAACTGGGAGTATTTCGGTAATTTTACAAACCGAGGTCTTAACAACCCAATAGATGGTCCACTGTCGACTCGAGCAAGTTAAGTAACCTAAACAGACCTAACTGTGTAAATGGGCCTAAGGCCCATACTCAGCCCAAGTTGGCCCGCACACTCGTGTAGCTCATTTAGTCCAGAAACAACCACAGCTATGCAAACATCACATTCAAAACAACAGTTACCACATCACATATACGATATCATTACAACAACAACCTTATACCGCATTCTCTACCATTTACCAGATCGCAGAACCAAATACTGATAAAAGGCGTAGCGTACATAAGTCGAGAATCGGTTTAATCTGAAGAGTATAGCAAAATAATATAGTTGGTGCGAAAAGGAGAACCAAAAGACAATAACTAGAGAAGGGAAAAACCTAAAAGAGGAAAGAAAGTGTAATTTGGATACTCACCTATGAGTATTTGGACAATGAAACAATTGGAGGTGAAGGTAGAGAAGTGTAGAGAGACAAGATGGTTGATGTTCAGTTTATTGCTTAGAATCAATTGAAGAAGCCGGAAGTGAGAGAGGGAAAAATAATAGTCATTTGACAAAAACCAAAGGAAATGACAAAATGGAAGAAGAAAAAGGTATCTGGCAAGAACTCAAAAGAACAGAGAATACAACTAGAGGGCTAACCGAAAGGGGAAGTATGGTGAACAAATGACAAAGTGAAAAATAGAAAAAGAAGCAGAATAGAATTGATCGTAGTACTTAAAAGAATAGATAAATGAGTTATGAAAACAGGTCCAAATGTATTCGGCCACTTAAGGAAAGTATACGGCTAAGATACTGCAGAGGAAAAAAAAACAATGATCACCAAAAGCCAAAAATGAAAAGCATCCTCCCCAGTCGAATTTTTGAGTACTTCTGAAGCAAATTCGACACAATTTTACCTCACTTCAAACTCTCCTTTTTCCTCTTAAAATCCCTCAATGATTTCCTCCCCAATCTTCTCCTTGATTTTCTCTATAATTCATTCCTTGACCAATTCAAATTCCAACCACCCTTGTAGTGTTTTATTCAAACTCCACCACTCACACAGTAAAGGAATAAAATAAATACTCCTTTGTGCATAGAGTGACTCGAACTCAAACTCCCTTGCCACCTTAAGGACACCACAACCACTAGACTACAAGCTCATATTATGTTACATTTTAATCTTAATTATTTAAAAGGCTTACCTCCAAGTACCAAGGGTTTTATTCACTTAAATAAAAAATTTAGCTAAAGCCTAGGTTTGAACCCAAGACTTCTCCAACACTCCAAAATATGTCCAAATACTTAGCCACTAAAGCCAACATGCAATTTGTGATATTTCTCGCACACATAAACTTTTATGTGTTCCTACGCTCAAGGCCCATTCCTTCTAGGCCCAAATTCGGAGCGTTACAACCCTACCCCCTTAAAAAAATTTCATCCTCGAAATTTCCAACTATCAAAACAGTTGCACACCCTAGCCTACCACACTACGCTCTCGCTGCGTACTCTAATTCTAATAATACAAGCATGCAAAACTATCTATCCATCGGAGCGGATAGATATCAAATGTATACCATTTCCAGAACACACAGAGAATAAATACAAACTCTAACTTTAAGTGTAACAATACAGTCTAATATCTAAGAAATCACAATATTTCTATCTTCTGCTTTTTTAAAGAAAACAACCTTAGTTTCAAAAACTTACGGATTCGACGCTGGAGACTCGATATGCCACCCTTTTCAGAAGAAATATCTCAAACATATCACATATGTGGAAACAACTTCTTGAAATTCAAATTTTTAAAACCCATTCCACAGTCAAGTTTTGCAACACGGGCTCTAATACCACTAGACGTAACACCCCAAACCCTGCCTAAATGTTTGGCCGAATCTAGCGTGTCACGTTGAAAAACTTTTTTGAAAAACTTTGTCTTATTAAGAAATCTCGCTTGAAAGGTAAAAGCCCTTTTGTTTAATTCTAAAGTCAACTTAATTATTTGTTAACCATTTTAAACCAGCCTTACTTTTCAAAACATTATTGTTGCGGAAGCATTTCAACAATGTTCCAAAAATGTGATGTTATAAAAATAGATATCATTTTGGAAAATAGTGCTCTACTTTTAATAGAAATAAATCATAATAGTTAAAAACCCCCAAATGAAAGCTAGAAAATTAGAGAAAAGGCCTTATTACATGAAAAACCCAAAGAGAAAGTAATTTAAGTAATGTAAAAGTAATACGAAAATTTAAAGTTGTTTCTAATGTGGCCACCTTTGAGTCCTCCCAGCACCGATCCACCTATCGCTGGGGATTACCTGCACGATTAATAAATGGGGTGAGTTTACGAAAACTCAGTGTGTAATCTCCTTACAGAGTAACAGTCAGTATACAGAAACAGAAACAGTCTGGGCCAAAGCCCTATAATAGTAACAGTACAGTCCAGTTCTGAGCATAAGCGGGCCAAAGCCCATTACAATATCATTTGGGTCACAGCCCATAACAGAATCAATTGGGCCTAGTGTAATATCCCAAATTAGGGCCTAATCGGAATAGTGGTTTCGTGACCATAAATCCGAGATAGAAATAATTATTTTATAATTATTTTGATGATTATGATATGATGGCATGATTGTGTGAAAATTTCGTGATGAAATTCTATGCCTAAAGTGCTTAAATTGAAAGTAGGGACTAAATCGAATAAGTTGCAAAACTTGTATTCTAGAAGTTTTTAGTATGAAATTGTTTTGGAATATTAATGAGGAGGTCTTAAATAGCAATTTGACCAATTTTAAGTTCATGGACAAAATTAGGACATGGAAGAAATTTTTGGAAAGTTTAGTAGTAATGGTATTTTGGTCATTTAGTTATTAAAATGAATTAAAAACAAAATTAAAAGCCAATTTTTGTCCATCTTCTTCATTAGGCCGAAATTTCAAGGGTTCTCCATAGCTAGGGTTTGTTTCAAGCTTCCAAGCTCCATAGTAAGTGATTCCAAGCCCCGTTTTTAATGATTTTTACGTTTTTGAGATCCGGTAACTCGATAAAGCTTATGTTAGCAATAATTTAACCTAGGGTTTATATTTGGAAAAATACCCATAGGTAAAATTTGTGTATTTTGATGTTTTATGATAGGATATGAAGTTTTAAATTATGTTAGACAACTTGTACTACTAGATTTTAAGCAAAAACGAGTAAAATGGCTTAATCGGTAAAAATACCTAATAGTCACAAGTACATGTTAGAGTGAGAATTTGATGTTGCCATAGAAGAGAAAAGTGATCAGCATGTTGTAAAACATAAGAATAAGGAATAAAGTTTAATCCCGAGCCTAGGGGAAAAAATGTAAATATGCAAAAGTTTAGGGGTAAAATTGTAATTTTTCCAAAATTTGAGTTAAGGATTAATTTGATAATGTGAGTATTAAATAAGCTAAATGTGTTATTTTAGATCAAGAAAGACGTGGAATCGACCTCAATCGAGGAAAAGAAAAGATTGTGGACTAAATTGCAAAATCTTTGTATTTTGGTACCAAGGTAAGTTCATGTGTAAATAATGTATCATAATGGTTATTTTTAAGTTATTGATGTTAATTATATGTTATGCTGAATTTTATTATGAAATGTATGCTTTGTGGTTAATTTCAAATAATATGTAAATTATGTGAACTACTTGTTAAATATAATTGTTACCGAGTATTGATTTCGGCATTCTACGGAAGACGGCAAGGATAAGTGTTCGAGGAAAAAGCCCGTTTGAACCTTAGGAATAGATTAGGATACAAGTGACATGTCACTAGGATGGTTGAGCATCCGAACTCGTTGAGTTGAGTCCGAGTTCACTTATGGATGCGAATGTCCGAACTCGTTGAGTTGAGTCCGAGTTCGTGAGATGTAACTAGGCATCCGAACTCATTGAGTTGAGTCCGAGTTCGCTTATGGGCGGGTTACATGATTGCTTGATTGAATATGTGGCACTTATATGCAAATTATTCATGTATCCGAATTATATTCTGATGTGTTCAACGGGTAAGTTCTACTCAATGGAGGAATATTCGAGATGTAAAGAGAGGTATTGGTGAGTGATGTGAAATGGTTATTTTCGACAGGTATGTATTTAACCCTCGGGTTGAGTATTGATACAACCACTATAAGGTAATAAGAAGATGAGGAATGATGTTTAGAAATGTGATATGTGTTTTAGTGATGTATGCTAATGTTGATTGGTATAACTGTTTGTTATGTTACTTATTATTTGCATATGAACTTACTAAGCATTTATGCTTACTCCCTCCTTCTTACTCATTGTAGTTTTGGACAAGCCAGCTTAGGAGTCGGGATAGGTCGAAGGCTCAGTCACACTATCCGGAAGACTTTTGGTAATGGCTTGTAAATTTAAGTATGGCATGTATAGCAATATACCTTTTTTGTGTAAATGATCTTATGGTATGGTGATGGAATGGTTGAGGAAATGCTTGATAATGATAAATTATGAAAATGGTTAGTGTAGATTATGTTTGATGTTAAGGAAAACTATTAAGATACTTAGTGCATAAAAACTCATAAAAAGGATGAAATTTGCCATAAACAGAATACTGTAGCAACACTGACGCGAGTTTGAAAATTTACTAAAAATCATAGCAATTGAATTTGGTGATGGACTACATATCAAATTGAATCCTATTATGTCTAGTTTCATATGAAAGAAATTAAACAGGTAAAGGAATTATATGTTAGAAGATATTTGAATTTTAGTGAAACAGGGTCATAGCAGTTTTTGAATCCCCTGTTCCAACTTTAGAAATTCATCATAAATTATAAAGATATAATTAGGTGGTATATTTTATATCCTCAGAATCCTTATTGAGTCTAGTTTTACTAGAAATAAATCTCATAATTATATGGATGTTTTACAGAGAGAAATGTGGTTCGTAGTAAACAGAGGTCAGACCAGTCAAGTCCTGAAATAGGGGTAACTTTAACTAGTAAACTGTACTAATTGGTCCAACCAAAAAATTCTAGAAAAAAATTAGTAGATAGGTATATGAGTCTAGATTTAGGAAAAATTTACGGATCTTGATTTCGAGTTTCGTAACTCAAGATATGATTTTTCTTGTGACTGTGATGCAAGTAGCTTAAAAGCTGTGAATGTAGAAATAAATAATCCAAAGTTCTAAATATGTTAAATTAAGCTTAGTAACACCTCATACTCGACTCCGGCGACGGTCTCGGGCGAGGGGGCGTTACACCTAGCCCATCTCAGTAACAAAACAGAATGTGTGAATGCATGGGTGCATGCTATCCTAACCAACCCCGAACTACCTGTGGGGAATAAGTCACCCACGCCATCCTTACACTTACAATGTTAGCACCAGTTACAGCACTAACCGAAATCGCGACAAAGCTGCTAGTATATATACGGATTTAAGCCTTCAGTAGCGGTATTATAATTGGCACAAAGCCATCGGTAACTGTAATAAATTCGGTACATAGCCATCAGCAACGGTAATATAACTGGCACACAACCATGAGTAAATATGATCGACACAGAGTCATCATAAATATGATAGGCACATAGCCACTAGTAAATACGATTTGCACAAAGCCATAATCAACATAGGACAGAGCCATATTTAGGATGGCACAGAGCCATAATCAAATTAAGCAGCACTAAGTCATCCATCGATCCACAGTCATCTCATGCGACCCGTACGACTTTAACAGATCAATATTAGATCCAGAGTCGTCTCGTGTGACCCGTGCGATCCTATTAGAACTTCCTCCGTATCAATGTCCCAACCCCATGTAATATGTCGTGTATGGCATTCTCAATAATCACACGTTTATGTAAAATGGTCATGCTCAGTAACAATCATTTAAACATATATTGAAGCATATCAGTCGTACAACCACTGTCAAGTTAGTTAAAACACAGTCATACGATCACAGTCAAATCAGTCAAATTCATAGTCCAAGTCTGTCATTTACCCACAAGGGCAAAATAGTCATTTTACCCTATAGGGGTATTTTGATATTTTTACACTACAAGGGTATTTCAATAATTTTACAAATCGGGGGTATTTCAGTAATTTTACAAACTGGGGGTATTTTGGTAATTTTACAAATTGAGGGAATTTCAACAATTTTACAAACTAAGGGTATTTCGATAATTTTACAAACCGGGGTCATAACGACCCAACAGATGGTCCACTGTCGCCTTGAGCGACTTAGGTAGCCTAAACAGACCTAACGGTGTAAATGGGCCTAAGGCCCATACTCGGCCCAAGTGGGCCCACACACTCGTGTGAACCACTTAGCCCAGAAACTGTAATATCCCGAATTAGGGCCTAATCGGAATAGTGGCTTCGTGACCATAAATTCGAGATAGAAATAATTATTTTATAATTATTTTTAGGTTTATGATATGATTGCATGATTGTGTGAAAATTTCGTGATGAAATTCTATGCCTAAAGTGCTTAAAATGAAAGTAGGGACTAAATCGAATAAGTTGCAAAACTTGCATTCTAGAAGTTTTTAGTATGAAATTGTTTTGGAATATTAATGAGGAGGTCTTAAATAGCAATTTGACCAATTTTAAGTTCATGGACAAAATTAGGACATGGAAGGAATTTTTGGAAAGTTTAGTAGTAAGGGTATTTTGGTCATTTAGTTATTAAAATGAATTAAAAACAAAATTAAAAGCCAATTTTTGTCCATCTTCTTCATTAGGCCGAAATTTCAAGGGTTCTCCATAGCTAGGGTTTGTTTCAAGCTTCCAAGCTCTATAGTAAGTGATTCCAAGCCCCGTTTTTAATGATTTTTACGTTTTTGAGATCCCGGTAACTCGATAAAGCTTATGTTAGCAATAATTTAACCTAGGGTTTATATTTGGAAAAATACCCATAGGTGAAATTTGTGTATTTTGATGTTTTATGATAGAATATGAAGTTTTAAATTATGTTAGACAACTTGTACTACTCGATTTTAAGCAAAAACGAGTAAAAGGGCTTAATCGGTAAAAATACCTAATAGTCACAAGTACATGTTAGAGTGAGAATTTGATGTTGCCATAGAAGAGAAAAGTGATCAGCATGTTGTAAAACATAAGAATAAGGAATAAAGTTTAATCCCGAGCCTAGGGGAAAAAATGTAAATATGCAAAAGTTTAGGGGTAAAATTGTAATTTTTCCAAAATTTGAGTTAAGGATTAATTTGATAATGTGAGTATTAAATAAGCTAAATGTGTTATTTTAGATCAAGAAAGACGTGGAATCGACTTCAATCGAGGAAAAGAAAAGATTGTGGACTAAATTGCAAAATCTTTGTATTTTGGTACCAAGGTAAGTTCATGTGTAAATAATGTATCATAATGATTATTTTTAAGTTATTGATGTTAATTATATGTTATGCTGAATTTTATTATGAAATGTATGCTTTGTGGTTAATTTCAAATAATATGTAAATTATGTGAACTATTTGTTAAATATAATTGTTACCGAGTATTGATTTCGGCATTCTACGGAAGACGGCAAGGATAAGTGTTCGAGGAAAGAGCCTGTTTGAACCTTAGGAATAGATTAGGATACAAGTGACATGTCACTAGGATGGTTGAGCATCCGAACTCGTTGAGTTGAGTCCGAGTTCACTTATGGATGCGAATGTCCGAACTCGTTGAGTTGAGTCCGAGTTCGTGAGATGTAACTAGGCATCCGAACTCGTTGAGTTGAGTCTGAGTTCACTTATGGATGCGAACGCCTGAGCTCGTTGAGTTGAGTCCGAGTTCGCTTATGGGCGGGTTACATGATTGCTTGATTGAATATGTGGCACTTATATGCAAATTATCCATGTATCCGAATTATATTCCGATGTGTTCAACGGGTAAAGTTCTACTCAATGGAGGAATATTCGAGATGTAAAGAGAAGTATTGGTGAGTGATGTGAAATGGTTATTTTGGACAGGTATGTATTTAACCCTCGGGTTGAGTATTGATACAACCACGATAAGGTAATAAGATGATGAAAAATGATTAAAAATGTGATATGTGTTTTAGTGATACATGCTAATGTTGATTGGTATGACTATTTGTTATGTTACTTATTATTTGCATATGAACTTACTAAGCATTTATGCTTACTCCCTCCTTCTTACTCATTGTAGTTTTGGACAAGCCAGCTCAGGAGTCGGGATAGGTCGAAGGCTCAGTCACACTATCCGGAAGACTTTTGGTAATGGCTTGTAAATTTAAGTATGGCATGTATAGCAATATACTTTTTTGTGTAAATGATCTTATGGTATGGTGATGGAATGGTTGAGGAAATGCTTGATAATGATAAATTATGAAAATATATAGTTTAGATTATATTTGATGTTAAGGAAAATTATTAAGATACTTAGTGCATAAAAACTCATAAAAGGGATGAAATTTGCCATAAATAGAATACTGCAGCAACACTGACGCAAGTTTAAAAATTTACGAAAAATCATAGAAATTGAACTTGGTGATGTAATACATATAAAATTGAAGCTTATTATGCCTAGTTTCACATGAAACAAATGAAACAGGTAAAGAAATTATATGTTACAAGATATTTGAATTTTAGTGAAACAGGGTCATAGCAGTTTTTGAATCCCCTGTTCCAACTTTAGAAATTCACCATAAATTGTAAAGATATAATTAGGTAGTGTATTTTATATTCTCAGAATCCTTCTTGAGTCTAGTTTCATTAGAAACAAACCTGATAGTCATATGGATTTTTTACAGAGAGAAATGTGGTTCGTAGTAAACAGAGGTCAGACCAGTCAAGTCCTGAAACAGGGGTAACTTTAACTAATAAACTGTACTAATTTTTCCAACCAAAAAATTCTAGAAAAAAATTAGTAGATAGGTATATGAGTCTAGATTTAGGGAAAATTTACGGATCTTGATTTCGAGTTTCGTAACTCGAGATATGATTTTTCTTGTGACTGTGATGCAAGTAGCTTAAAAGCTGTGAATGTAGAAATAAATAATCCAAAGTTCTAAATATGTTAAATTAAGCTTAGTAACACCTCATACTCGACTCCAGCGACAGTCTCGGGCGTGGGGGCGTTACATTTAGTGGTATCAGAGCAGGTTTAGTCGGTTCTCGGACTACGTGTTGTATGTACGGATTTTGCTATACATGCCATATGTATGAATTGTGATAGTGTGACGACTTCTGAACTTTTTAAATGATTTTTATATAGTAAATGGATCCCGATCCAGCTGTGGCAGATGAAGTAGAGAGTAATGCACCAGCTCCGGCTGAAGGGGCAGCGCCGACTGAAAACCCACCTCCTACTGTTGGTCAGGGAGGAGGAGAAAGGGATCGGGAAGCCTTTCACCAAATGATGAGTGCATGGTACTCTGAGTTCGTTCGTACGAACCCAAATGTACGACCTCCCCACCTCCCCAATTCCTCAACCTGTACCCCCGATGCCTCAAGGTATGGATATGATAAAATTTCACAGAACCCCGTTGACAGAATTCGTAAACAAGGGCTGAAGAATTTAGAGCAAATATTGATGATGATGCAGAGAAAGCAGAGTTCTGGCTTGAAAATTCTATCCGGGTATTTGATGAATTATCTTGTACACCTGAAGAATGTTTGAAATCTGCTACATCTTTGTTGAGAGATTCAGCCTATAATTGGTGGAAGACTTTGATTTCGGTGGTACCGAAAGAGAGGGTAACCTGGGAATTCTTTCAAGAAGAGTTTCGGAAGAAATATATTAGTGAAAGGTTTATTGATCAGAAATGTAAAGAGTTTCTTGAGCTGAAACAAGGTAATATGACAGTCTCAGAATATGAAAGAGAGTTTGTTCGATTGAGTAAGTATGCCAGGGAATATGTTCCTACAGAAGCCAAGATGTGCCGACGATTTGAAGACGGGCTCAACGAAGACATTAAAGTATTTGTCGGGATCCTTGAACTAAAAGAAATGGTAGTGCTGGTTGATCGAGCTTGCAAGGCTGAAGAACTACTTAAAGAAAAGAAAAAGGTAGAGGCTGAGACTAGAAATTGGAAGAAAAGACCGATGAGTAGTTCATTTTCACAGCAACCTAGAAAGTCAAGGAATATGAATCCTCGTTCCCAAGCTTCAGCTGGACAATCATATGGGAATTATAAGAAGCAAAATGTGGGTCCTAAATCTCAGAATACTTCTGCAGCCAGTGTAGGGAACTCGAGATTTGTTAAACCCGAGTGCCAGCGATGTGGTAGAAATCATTTTGGTCTGTGCAGAGCAAATGAATGTTTTCGATGTGGTTCTCCGGATCATTTTATTAGAGACTGCCCAGAGAGAGCTGAGAAAGAAAAATTTCAGAATGTAAAAGCTAGTGGTGCAGACTCGAGGGGAAGGTATCCGAGAAAAGTTAGAAGTGAAACAAGCAGTAAGAATGTAGCCAGGGATGCACCGGTTAGACCTAAAGGAAGGGCTCCAGCTAGAACTTATGCTATTAAAGCGCGTGAAGATGCTTCCTCACCTGATGTGATTACTGGTACATTTTCTCTCTATAATGTTAATGTTATTGCTTTGATTGATCCCGGTTCTACTCATTCATATGTGTGCATGAAATTGGTGTCTAGTATGAATATACCTGTTGAGAACACAGAATTTATGATTAGAGTGTCGAATCCGTTAGGCAAATGTGTGACTGTTGATAAAGTATGTAAGAAATGTCCATTAATGATTCGGAATCATTACTTTCCGGCCGACTTGATGTTGTTGCCGTTTGATGAGTTTGATGTTATTTTGGGTATGGATTGGTTGACATTGCATGATGCTAAAATAAATTGCAAAGAAAAGGTTATAGAATTAAAGTGTGAAAATGGTGAAACTCTGCGGGTTGAATCAGATAAATCAGAGGCATTGCCTAGTGTGATTTCTTCAATGTCGGCTCAAAGATATCTGAGAAAGGGTTATGAAGCTTATTTGGCGTATGTAATTAATACAAAAGAAGTTGAAAAGAAAGTTGAATCAGTGCCGGTTGTGTGTGAATTTGTGGACGTATTTCCAGAAGAATTGTCGGGTTTGCCTCCAGTCAGGGAAGTAGAATTTGGTATTGATTTGATACCGGGAACAGCTCCGTTTTGATTGCTCCATATAGAATGGCACCAGCAGAGTTGAAGGAATTAAAGTCGCAGTTGCAAGAGTTGACTGATAAAGGTTTTGTGAGACCGAGTTTTTCACCTTGGGGTGCTCCCGTGTTATTTGTGAAAAAGAAGGATGGTTCTATGAGGTTGTGTGTTGATTATCGGCAGTTAAACAAGGTGAAAATCAAAAACAAGTATCCGTTGCCAAGAATTGATGATTTGTTTGATCAGCTAAAAGGAGCGACATGGTTTTCAAAGATTGACTTGAGATCTGGGTATTACCAACTGCGGGTAAAGGAGTCGGATATGCCTAAAACTGCTTTTAGAACAAGGTATGGTCATTATGAATTTTTAGTTATGCCATTCGGGTTGACAAATGCTCCTGCTGTGTTTATGGATTTAATGAATCGCATATTTCGACCATACTTGGACAGATTTGTTGTGGTGTTTATAGATGATATTTTAATTTATTCAAAAGATGAGACAGAGCATGCTGAGCATTTGAGAATAGTTTTGCAAACTTTGAGAGATAAGCAGCTGTATGCTAAGTTTAGTAAAAGTGAATTTTGGCTCCGGGAAGTTGGATTTTTGGGTCATATTGTTTCAGGTGATGGTATACGGGTTGATCCTAGTAAAATTTCAGCCATTGTTGATTGGAAACCACCGAAAAACGTAACTGAAGTTAGAAGTTTCTTGGGGCTAGCTGGGTATTATCGGCGGTTTGTAAATGGATTTTCTATAATTGCTGCTCCTATGACTAGACTACTCCGAAAGGATGCTAAATTTGAATGGACGGAAGAATGTCAACAGAGTTTTGAAGAATTGAAAAAGTTATTAACTGAAGCACCAGTGTTGGTACAACCCGAATTAGGTAAAGAATTTGTGGTGTATAGTGATGCTTCTTTAAATGGTTTTGGGGTGTGTACTCATGCAAGAAGAAAAAGTGGTGGCCTATGCTTCGAGGCAGTTAAAACCTCATGAGAGGAATTATCCTACTCACGATTTGGAATTGGCTGCAGTGGTGTTTGCTTTGAAGATTTGGCGACATTATTTGTATGGTGAAAAGTGCCGAGTATATACCGATCACAAAAGTCTTAAATACTTGATGTCACAAAAAGACTTGAATTTGAGACAGCGAAGATGGTTGGAGTTATTGAAAGATTATGAGCTTGTTATTAATTATCATCCGGGAAAAGCGAATGTGGTTGCCGATGCTTTAAGTAGAAAGTTGTTGTTTGCTTTGAGAGTTATGAACACTCAGTTGAAAATGTCAGATGACGGTTCGATTCTAGCAGAGTTAAGAGCAAGACCGATGTTTTTACAAGAGATTTCTGAAACTCAGAAAATGATCAAGATTTGCTAGCCAAAAGAAAATAGTGTGAAGCTGATACGGGATCAGATTTCAGAATTGGTTCTGATGGGTGCTTAATGTTTAAAGATCGGATTTGTGTACCGAAGAATGAGGAATTGATTCAAAAGATCCTACAGGAAGCACATAGTGGTTATTTCTCGATTCATCCGGGTAGTACGAAAATGTATAATGACTTGAAGAAAATGTATTGGTGGAATGGAATGAAAAGAGATATATCAAAGTTTGTGTCCAAATGCTTAATTTGTCAACAGGTGAAAGCTGAACACCAAGTACCTTCAGGATTACTCCAGCCTATTATGGTTCCTGAATGGAAATGGGATCGGATTACTATGGATTTTGTTTCAGGATTGCCATTGACTCCGGGAAAGAAAGATTCCATCTGGGTAATAGTTGACAGATTAACTAAGTCGGCTCATTTTATCCCGGTACGTACGGATTATTCTCTTAACAAGTTGGCTGAACTGTATATTAGAGAAATTGTTAGATTACACGGAATACCATTATCGATTATTTCAGATAGAGATCCAAGGTTTACCTCGCGGTTTTGGCAAAAGTTACAAGACGCGTTAGGTACGAAGTTAAATTTCAGTACTGCTTTTCATCCACAAACTGATGGACAATCAGAAAGAATAATTCAGATTCTTGAAGATATGCTTAGATGTTGTGTATTGGAATTTCAAGGAAGTTGGGAAGGATACTTACCGTTGGTGGAATTTGCTTACAATAATAGTTATCAGACGAGCTTGAAAATGGCACCTTATGAAGCATTATATGGTCGTAAGTGTCGAACGCCATTGTATTGCACTGAACTCAAGGAAAATCAGATTTATGGAGTTGATCTAATAAAAGAAACTGAAGAAAAAGTGAAGATAATTCGAGATTGTTTGAAAGCTGCTTCAGATAGACAGAAATCTTATGCAGACCTAAAGCGAAAGGACATTGAATTTCAAGTTGGTGATAAAGTATTTTTAAAGGTGACTCCGTGGAAGAAAGTCCTTAGATTTGGACGGAAGGGCAAATTAAGTCCGCGTTTGTTGGGCCGTATGAAGTAATTGAAAAAGTTGGACCGGTAGCATATCGGCTAGCATTACCACTGAATTAAAGAAGATTCATGATGTGTTCCACGTATCTATGTTACGTCGGTACCGTTCGAATCCTTCACATGTAGTTTCACCGACAGAAATTGAACTACAACCAGATATGACCTACGAAGAAGAACCGATTAAGATTTTAGCTCGAGAGGTCAAACAACTAAGGAATAAAAACGTTGCACTTGTGAAGGTGTTGTGGCAAAGGCATGGAGTAGAAGAAGCTACATGGGAATCTGAAGAAACTATGAGAAATCAATACCCACATCTGTTTACCGGTAAGATTTTCGAGGACGAAAATCCTTAAAGGGGGGAGAGTTGTAATATCCCGAATTAGGCCTAATCGGAATAGTGGTTTCGTGACCACAAATCTGAGATAGAAATAATTATTTTATAATTATTTTTAGGTTTATGATATGATTGCATGATTGTGTGAAAATTTCGTGATGAAATTCTATGCCTAAAGTCCTTAAATTGAAAGTAGGGACTAAATCGAATAAGTTGCAAAACTTGCATTCTAGAAGTTTTTAGTATGAAATTGTTTTGGAATATTAATGAGGAGGTCTTAAATAGTAATTTGACCAATTTTAAGTTCATGGACAAAATTAGGACATGGAAGAAATTTTTGGAAAGTTTAGTAGTAAGGGTATTTTGGTCATTTAGTTATTAAAATGAATTAAAAACAAAATTAAAAGCCAATTTTTGTCCATCTTCTTCATTAGGCCGAAATTTCAAGGGTTCTCCATAGCTAGGGTTTGTTTCAAGCTTCCAAGCTCCATAGTAAGTGATTCCAAGCCCCGTTTTTAATGATTTTTACGATTTTGAGATCCCGGTAACTCGATAAAGCTTATGTTAGCAATAATTTAACCTAGGGTTTATATTTGGAAAAATACCCATAGGTGAAATTTGTGTATTTTGATGTTTTATGATAGAATATGAAGTTTTAAATTATGTTAGACAACTTGTACTATTCGATTTAAGCAAAAACGAGTAAAAGAGCTTAATCGGTAAAATACCTAATAGTCACAAGTACATGTTAGAGTGAGAATTTGATGTTGCCATAGAAGAGAAAGTGATCAGCATGTTGTAAAATATAAGAATAAGGAATAAATTTTAATCCGAGCGTAGGGGCAAAAATGTAAATATGCAAAAGTTTAGGGGTAAAATTGTATTTTTTCCAAAATTTGAGTGAAGGATTAATTTGATAATGTGAGTATTAAATAAGCTAAATGTGTTATTTTAGATCAAGAAAGACATGGAATCGACCTCAATCGAGGAAAAGAAAGATTGTGGACTAAATTGCAAATCTTTGTATTTTGGTACCAAGGTAAGTTCATGTGTAAATAATGTATCATAATGGTTATTTTTAGTTATTGATGTTAATTATATGTTATCCTGAATTTTATTATGAATGTATGCTTTGTGGTTAATTTCAAATAATATGTAAATTATGTGAACTACTTGTTAAATATAATTGTTACCGAGTATTGATTCGCATTCTACGGAGACGGCAAGGATAAGTGTCGACGAAAAATCCCGTTTGAACCTTAGGAATAGATTAGATACAAGTGACATGTCATAGGATGATTGAGCATCCGAATCGTTAGTTAAGTCTGAGTTCACTTATGGATGGATGTCGAACTCGTTGAGTTGAGTCCGAGTTCGTGAGATGTACTAGGCATCCGAACTCGTTGAGTTGAGTCCGAGTTCACTTATGGATGTGAACGCCTGAGCTCGTGAGTTGAGTCCGAGTTCGCTTATGGGCGGGTTACATGATTGCTTGATTGAATATGTGGCACTTATATGCAAATTATCCATGTATCCGAATTATATTCCGATGTGTCAACGGGTAAAGTTCACTCAATGGAGAATATTCGAGATGTAAAGAGAAGTATTGGTGAGTGATGTGAAATGGTTATTTTGGACAGGTATGTATTTAACCCTCGGGTTGAGTATTGATACAACCACGATAAGGTAATAAGATGATGAAAATGATAAAATGTGATATGTGTTTTAGTGATACTGCTAATGTTGATTGGTATGATATTGTTATGTTACTTATTATTGCATATGAACTTACTAAGCATTATGCTTATCCCCCTTCTTACTCATTGTAGTTTTGGACAAGCCAGCTCAGGAGTCGGGATAGGTCGAAGGCTCAGTCACACTATCCGGAAGACTTTTGGTAATGGCTTGTAAATTTAAGTATGGCATGTATAGCAATATACTTTTTTTGTGTAAATGATCTTACGGTATGGTGATGGAATGGTTGAGGAAATGCTTGATAATGATAAATTATGAAAATATTTAGTTAGATTATATTTGATGTTAAGGAAAATATTAAGATACTTATGCATAAAAACCATAAAAGGATGAAAATTGCCATAAACAGAATACCAGCAACACTGACGCGAGTTAAAAATTTACAAAATTAAGAAATAACTTGATGATGGAAACATATCAAATTGAACTTTTATTATTTTCAAATGAAAAATGAACAGGAAGAATATATGTTACAAGATATTTGAATTTTAGTGAAACAGGGTCATAGCAGTTCTGAATCCCCTGTTCCACTTATAAATTCACCATAAATTGTAAAGATATAATTAGGTAGTTTATTTTATATTCTCAGAATCCTTATTGAGTCTAGTTTCATTAGAAACAAACCTCATAGTCATATGGATTTTTTACAGAGAGAAATGTGGTTCGTAGTAAATAGAGGTCAGACCAGTCAAGTCCTGAAATAGGGGTTAATTTAACTAATAAACTATACAATGCACAAACCAAAAAATTCTAGAAACAAATTAGTGATAGTAATGAGCTAGATTAGGGAAAATTACGGATTGATTCGGTTTCGTAACTCGAGATATGATTTTTCTTGGATTGATGCAAGTAGCTTAAAGCTTGAATGTGAAATAAATAACCCAGTTCAAATATTTAATTAGGTACTATAGATAACTC